>NC_090650.1:138640046-138940046 GCF_040937935.1 Hyperolius riggenbachi | reverse complement strand
AAGGAACCCGAGGTATGGAAGATACTATATTTATTTCCTTTTAAACAATACCAGTTGCCTGGCTGTCCTGTTGATCTTTCTAGTCAGTAAGGTCTAAATCACACACCTGAAACAAGCATGCAGCTAATCTTGTCAGATTTGTCATAGACATCTGATCTGCATACTTGTTCAGGATCTATGGCTTAAAGTATTAGAGGCAGAGGATCAGCAGGACTGCCAGGCAATGTGCATTATTTAAAAGGATACAAACATGTCAGCCTCTATATCCCTCTCACCTTGGGTTCCCTTTAAGCCAAGCACATTCCTTCCTCCATATTCTATCAGTTGGAAACTGCTGCTCCGACAACATCGATCCTTCCCTGCCCGTGGCAACAGGCAGTAGGCAAGGTATGCTTGTGCATGCACTCGTTTTTCTGCAAGGTCGTCCGCAGGACCACTCTCAACCCTGATGGGTGACACATGTTGAAGGTGTGTACGTACTTTTAGTATTATTTGAAAAATCCATCTGCCTTTTGACTAAACTGGCTGTTACGATTGTTTGACCAGCATGCATTGCAGAAAAATTTGGGTAGACTTATACGCACAAATTCAATGGATTTGCCTTCAGAAGGTGATTACATCTTTAAAACCAGAGAAAAAAATGAATGCTGACAAAGGCAAAAAAAAAAAATTCACAAGTGTGTGTGGAAAATAAGCACTTGCTCTGTCGACAGACGGTATTATAAAAAAAAAATAGACGTTACATTTACATTGATATACAGCACGTGTCGAATCTGATTGAAATCTAATAAAAACTAGGGCAAATCTAATATTTCACAAATTATAGATAGGGCATTGCTTAAAAATGTCTGTTTTTATATATAAGAGATGCTAAGCTAGACAGAAGAGGTTTCACAGATAAACTGGTATACGAGCAACATTCTTGTAGACTCGTATTGCATCAGGCAGTACAAAGCTGGCAATGATGGAGCTTTCCATATTAAATAATGGTGCAAGGTGGTAAACTAGGCAAATGTTCGATATCAGGAAGATATGGATTATTTATATGATATTCTAAAGACTTAATCATGAAGGCCTGCTTTAACAAAGCAAAGAAAATGCAAACACACCTGTGACTTCATAGGATAACATTAAAGGAAACCTGAAATGAGAGGAATACAGAGACTGTCATCTTGATTCTCTAATACACAATTCCAGTTGCCTGACTTCTCTGCTGATGCTCTGCCGCTAATACTATAAATCCATGCCCCAAAATGAGCAGGCAGATAAGATTCTATGACTCCAGTTTGACTGGCTGCATGCTTGTTGCAGGTGTGTGACTTAAAAACAACACAAGCCTAAAGCTAAGCATGAATGCCAGGCAACTGGTATTGTTTATAAGGGAATGAAGATGGCACATCTGTATTGCTTTCACTTCAGTTAACCTTTCAAGTGACTCTTACAACAGATATTCAAATCTTCCCAGCACTGCTGGAAAAATCAATCAATCAATCAATCAATCAATCAATCAATCAATCAATCAATCAATCAATCAAATATTTTTTAGCAAATGTTACACATGACTTCAAAGAATTGGAAATACTTGAGTGCTTACCAGGGTCAAGTTGGGGACAGAGGACAGTGGGTGCCAATTTGAGGTAGCCTTGTGGCCATCTCGCACCTCTCTGCACTTCTTCCAAGGCTATGAACACACTTTTTGCGGCAGCCATGGTCATTTCTGCCATCTGCTCACATTATAGAAGGATGATCTAAGTGGCTGGAGAAGGACCTGGTAATGGAGTCTATAGTCCACCCAGGGCAGGGCAAGATTACCAGCAAAGAGACAAAGGTGGCTGACTGGGACCTTGGCCACTAGACTGGTGTCTAGTTTACCGGGCTGCTGCAACTTTACCTTCTCCCTACCACCCTATAGAACAAACAATAATGTAAAAGTGCAGGCTGTGCACTACACAAGGAAAAAGTGAGTTACAGTCACATGTTGAAGGTGCCACTATGTGCCTATTTGGGATGAGTGAAAAAAATATCTTAATAAGTAACTCTCTAACGCAAGATGTGGAAATCACACTAAGGGCTCAAACCCACTATAAGTGCCCATTCTCACTTAGACTATTAGCGAGTGATTCCCGCTAATCGCGACGCGCTAGTGCTTTTTAAGGCGCTAGCACAATGTTAACCTCACTGCCGCAATTGCTGCAGATTAGCGCAATCACAAAACATGTTCCCTGCAGCATTATGCCACGATTCAGAAGCGATCACAATACAGTGCTCATAAAAGCGTTGATCATGATCGCTCCGAAACAGTGATTTTACCGAGCTAATCGTGGTAAAATCACAAGCACAAAACGGTTTTTCTACTTGTGTGAATGGGCCCTAAGCGCTTTTCTGAGCGCATTTTGGGCTCCAGAGCTTTCTGAGAGCTTTTTAAAAAAACGTTCCCATTGACTTACATTAAAATCGTGTTAAAATCGCATGATTTTACCGCAATTTTACTGCAATTTTAACATGTCAATGGGAGCATTTTTTAAAAAGCTCTCAGAGAGCTCTGGAGCTCAAAAACTGCTCAGAAAAGAGCTTATTGTGAGTCTGAGCCCTTAGGGCCTGTTCACACTTAGAATCGCAGAACGCCGGCGATTACCGCCGGCGTTTTGCGGGAGTGACACTGCGGCGGTTTAGGAGCGATCGTGATTAGCGTGCTTTGCACGGTAATCACGATCGCTAATCGCGGTACGCTCGGCGCCGGCAAACCGCTGCATGCAGCGCGGTTGCGGTTATCGAACACTGCCACTCGCTACATTGTGTAGCGGTTTTTGCTAAACCGCTAGCGGTTTGCTGTGAGCGGGAATCGCGCGTTTCCCGCTCAGGTGAGAACGGGCCCTTACACATGAAAGCCACTGGCTGCGAAACAATCAGGCTGGGAGCAACATTTGCTCTATTGCTTGTAATTCTGCAAAGTGTGCTCCCAGCCTCAGTCAAACGCTGTGTTAATTAATTCAGCAGCAAGTGGCTCTTATTTGCTAGCATCATTCGACTTCCTGGATAAATTAAGATTTACATGGTAGAATTTATTACCTGGGTAATATTGCCAAACTAAAGTTCTACTGAAACAGAGATTACTCATGTTAAGTTTAGATGTTAAAGGGACTCCGAGCTCTGATTAAAAATAAAATTTGAACTTACCCGGGGCTTTCTCCATCCCAGCCCTGGTCGGGATGTCCCACGCCGGCCTCCTGGCTCTTCTCCCGGCGGCTGTCCGCATAGCGCGGACAGGCCGGGCCCCCGGGCGACACTGGCGAGTGTCGGGGCTTCTCCTTCCCTATACGTCACGAATGACGTCACACGCCGGCCGCCGCGCGTCATGACGGCGGCCGGCGTGACAGCACGGCGCATGCGCGATTAAACCACGCATGCGCCGTGCTGTCACGCCGGCCGCCGTCATGACGCGCGGCGGCCGGCGTGTGACGTCATTCGTGACTTATAGGGAAGGAGAAGCCCCGACACTCGCCAGTGTCGCCCGGGGGCCCGGCCTGTCTGCGCTATGCGGACAGCCGCCGGGAGAAGAGCCAGGAGGCCGGCGTGGGACGTCCCGACCAGGGCTGGGATGGAGAAAGCCCCGGGTAAGTTCAAATTTTATTTTTAATCAGAGCTCGGAGTCCCTTTAACAAGGCAGTTGATTTGGAAATATTTTGGAACTGTGTAAGTAGTAGTACTATTTTCTTTAACACTTTTAAGGCCCTTTACAATAGCGCCAAGACATATTAAAATATGAAGCTGTAATGTAGAAACCTATCAGCTGCAATTAAATATCAGCAGGATGCCCTCTCCTGCCCCGGTTGTTTGCCCTGGCAATGGAGCCCCTGCTTACAGTGATCAGAGTCAATCTGGACATACATGGACATATAGATTCAGAGTACAAAATTTATGTGTATGCAGATGATACTTTGATATACCTTCTCTCAGCCAGCAACCACCAAATCTTTTCTTAAAGGGAAGGTCCAAGCAAAATAAAAAAATGAGTTTCACTTACCTGGGGCTTCTACCAGCCCCATGCAGCCATCCTGTGTCCTCGTAGTCACTCACTGCTGCTCTAGTCCCCCGCTGTCAGCTTGCTGACCTCGGAGGTCGGCGGGCCGCATTGCGTTCATTTTTACGCATTCCCGCTAGTGCAGGAACATTAACACATATATTTTTACGCATTACTGGTTCAATGCGTAAAAATGTATGCATTGAACCAGTAATGCGTAAAAATGTATGTGTTAATGTTCCTGCACTAGCGGGAATGCGTAAAAATGTACGCAATGCGGCCCGCCAACCTCCGAGGTCGGCAAGCTGCCAGCAGGGGACTGGAGCAGCAGTCAGTGACTACGAGGGCACAGGATGGCTGCATGGGGCTGGTAGACGCCCCAGGTAAGTGAAACTCTTTTTTTTATTTTGCTTGGACCTTCCCTTTAATTCTAGACAAATTTTATAAACTTTCAGGGCTCAAAGTAAACTCATCTAAATAAAAAGCAATGCCAATCAATCTGCCTAGACAAGCAGTGAAGCTGCTGGGAGCCAATTTCAGACATGATCCCTTATACCCTAACTTAAAGATTTATTCAAGATAAATTACATGCCAACGGTTACACTAGTATTCTCAATAAAGAATATACAAAATATAAAATGTCATAGCTTAGTAGGGGTTGTAGCCTGTAAAATGATTATTCCTAAAACCTTGCTTTACTTTACAGCCTTTCCCATAATGACACTTAAAACTTTTTACAGCAGGTGATTAACATAAAATAATGATTAAGTTCTTCTGGGACGGTAAACTGGTTCGGGTTAAAAAAAAAAAAAATCACATTTAACTAGACCAATCTTTATCAATGGCATAGGGTTCCCCAACCTATGAACTATTATGAAGCTAGATTTATACAAATGGAAAGCGGGTACAACGAATACCCTACACTGGAGCTCATTTGAAAATTATTTTTTTTGTGCCTGATTTAATTACCTTTATTTCAGAACTTACACATAAAACTGGTCTATACAAGGTGTTTTGGGCTAAAAGTATTGTAAGTGTACTGTATATAAAGAAATGAAAGAAAGCTATACAAGCAGACGTGGAAAACAAATGAAAGACCTACTTCAAAACATGATTGGCAATCTTTAGAAGGTACGTCTAAGGTCATACTTGCACATATTCCAGAATTATGTGTTTGTGATTTGCGGTTCATTGCAACAATTTATATTGCATTGAGAGTAATGAGGCAATTTACACAAGTTTACATTCCTTGTGTCAATTAGCAATGAAGTGCACTTTCCAGGGAGACTGCTGTATGCATTTCTGAGCAACTGTCATTCTGGTAACAGCATATCAGCATTCAGGGAGTAAACATATGCAGCAGAAAGATCCCAATTTATATCGAAGGAGATCACCTGGTTGCCAGATAAATAAAACAATGCTAGTTTACCAATCTCCATACATAAAGTATTGCTTATCTGCTGAAATGATTGTCAATTTTATTGACGTTAGGGATGCGCAGGAACAGTTTTGCGAAAACTGAAAATGCCCCAGCAAGTATGGGGGCACAGCCCGCAGCATTCACTTATGTTGCCACCTCTTGCCATCATGCAGTATTCAGATCTCCATCTTTGCGATACTTCCACCTTCACAGACGGGAATTCGGCTTTTGTGTTGGGAAGGCGGAGAGCAGCGTGCAAGGTAGCAGTGAGAGGTGGCAACATAAGTTAACTTGTTCTTCCGCAAGCTGCATCTTCCTGTTCATGCTTATTTATTTATTTTTTTTTTTTGCAAAACTGTTCCCGCTCATCCTGTCATATTTCTACATGTGTGATCAGCCGATTGCCTGAGCAGTACATAAATCAGGCAAATTAACTTACCTGGGGCTTCCGTCAGCCCCTCGTAGTTGATGAAGTCCCTCGGCGTCCTCCAGGCTTTTGCCACCAACAGCTCCGTTAGAGCGACAACTTCAGCCAAAATAGTTGGCAGGTGCGCATGCGTGGCCCCTCCACGTGTCAGTCTCGCTCGCCCACCCGTTCCTGTAAGCATTCTGCACACGCACAGTTCTTGAAATAACTAACTGCGCATGTGCAGAGCGCTTACGGCAGCGGGTGCACAAGTGAGACGGGCACGGAGGGGCCACACATGCTCACTGCTCGACGGCCGAAGTTGCTGCTCTACCGGAGCCGCTGGGGCTGAACGGAGGGAGCCTGGAGGATGCCAAGGGACTTGATCAACTACAAGGGGCTGGAGGAAGTTCATTTGCCTGATTTTATGTACTGCTCAGGGTCCCTTTAAATCAATAAAAAAATGTTTTCCCCTTTGAAAGTGGAGAGCACCATAGGTTTAACCACTTCAGCCTACAGCTTCGAAAATCTTATGCATCCGAGCAATGTTCACCTCCCATTCATTCGCTAATAACTTTATCGCTACTTATCAAAATTAATTGATCTATATCTCGTTTTTTCCGCCACTAATTAGGCTTTCTTTAGGTAGTACATTTTGCTAAGAGCCACTTTACTGTAAATACATTTTAACAGGAAGATTAAGATAGAAATGGAAAAAAAATCATTATTTCTCAGGTTATGGCCATTATAGTTTAAAATTAATACATGCTACAGTAATTAAAACCCATGCATTTTATGTGCCCATTTGTCCCGCTTATTACACCATTTAAATTACATCCCTATCACAATTTATGGAGCCGATATTTTATTTAGAAATAAAGGTGCATTTTTTCAATTTGCGTCCATCACTATTTAGAAGCTTATAATTTTAAAAAATTTAATAAGATACTCTCTTGACATGTATATTTAAAAAGTTCAGACCCTTAGGTAACTATTTATGTAGTTTTTTTTTTTTTAATTGTAATTTTTTTTATTTATTTTTTTTAATACAAAAATGTATTTGGGTAATTTTAGTTTGGGAGGTAAATAGCCAATTTTAGATGTAATATAATGTATTTTTTTTATTTAATACAGGTATGTGGGTGCAGTTTACTATTTGGCCACAAGATGGCCACATTCAAAAAATTCCTAGATGCGAACGATGTCGCATCTAGGAACTAAAATGAAGAGAAGAAGTTTCCTGGGGGCAGAAATACCACGCTCTCTGATGAGAAAGCGTCGGTATTTCTGCCAGGGACTTAGATCGGTGAATGGGAATTATATTCCCATTCACTGATCGGGGGGGCAGCGGGAGGCAGCGGGAGCGCGCGCGGGCGCGCGCCCGATCGCACGCACCACACGGCTGCAGCACCACTGCCTATCTGGACGGATATATGCGTCCAGATATGGCGAAGTGGTTAACTAGAGAACAGGTATCTTGGATTCAAACATCATGTTTGGCAGTTATACGTAGGTCACAAGTGATGATCCAGAGCTACCTTGTATCTGCTCAATATATTCACTCAGTTTACCCTTATACTACATAGATTTGTTAAAGAGAATCTGTACTCTAAAATTCTTACAATAAAAAGCATACCATTCTATTCATTATGTTCTCCTGGGCCCCTCTGTGCTGTTTCTGCCACTCCCTGCTGAAATCCTGGCTTGTAATTGCCAGTTTTAGGCAGTGTTTACAAACAAAAGGCATGGCTGTTACCAGCTTGTGATAGGCTGTGGAGAGGGTGTGTATAGCTTCTGCCAATAACAGCAGACAGCACATTCCTGCCTGAGCCCGACAAAGCCGACAGAAGAGAGAAGATTAGATTATATAACAGAGATAACACAGCCACTGTGCAACTAGAAAAGGCTGCAGTAAGCCAGACCACATTTGAACAGGTACAGTAACTTATAGGATAGAAGAAATAAAGCTGAAAATTTTGTTATAGAGTCTCTTTAAGATTGGACAAAAAAGATTGGCCTATTAGTAGCCACCTTTAGTAAATCAGGTCCAATGTCATTTAATGAGTGATTTACGAATATTGAGTCAAGCGGCATTCCACTATAATGTGGGTAGAATCCACTTACAATAATAATAAGAAACCCTGCTACCATAGCTGCAATGCCACATCACATTTTTATCACACATTTTATTCCATGTGCTGATATGGCCCATGCAATTGGTGTACAAATAAAAATAGAACATGATGCTGCATTATAGCTATGTATTTTTTCAAGAACCTCAAATAAATACAAAAACAAATACTTTTGTGAGTTCTTACATCTATTAGAAAAAAAACACAAAGCAAGAGACAGTGTAGTACCCTCTTCACCTTGAGAATTGTATCTAACGCCTTGTCCAGGCATGCAGACTGAGAACAGCAGGCTAATGGACCATGCCAAGGCAACCAACCAACATGGCTTCCAACACCGGAAAGTGCCTTGGAGAAGCAAAAGCTACACCACTAAGCACTCTCATCCCAATAGAGAGAGACACACGGCACTGCCTTACCTCCATGCCTTCCTAAGAGGAGGTTAAACAGATTGGGGAAGCCTATGACGCTATCTGGTAAACCTTTTAAAAAATGGATAGTCACTCACCTTCACCTGTATGAATTAGTAAAAAGGGCATAAGACCCCTTTATTTATTTGCAAAATATTAAAAACTGGTTAAAAAATATATTTTTCTTCATTCAAAAAAAAAGACACACATATCTGCTTTTAAAATAAATGCTATTGCAATCTAACATTACACGTCTATTTTACAATTCTTTTCTTCTGCATACATTGCTTTCCCAATGCCAACTGACAGAAGCTAAGAGTCATTGTAACTTCTCACTGAGGATTCCCACCATCAGATTGCAAAATAATTTATCTTAAAAGCAGGTACATGTGTCTTTTTCGGTAATTGTTTTTGACCATTTAGCTGTGAATAAGGAAGGGGTGTGGAAACTAAATGTAACAGCAACCAAAGTCACGCGAACAGGTAGTAGCATATATTAAGGCTGTATATGCTCTCTTGAGACTATAAAACAGAATATATATGAGAGAACTATACTTAGAACAGATTCTCAAGCAAATCAAAACGTTTCAATGGAAGATTCATTTCACAAAGAATATTATGGATGGATCAGATATTAATTGTAACTGAATGTTATGTAGCAGTAGAGTATTGTATCGTGCTAGCCATCAGTAAAAGCAAGAAGTTTTGAATCAGGGTAATGCAAAACTTCTTGAATTTTATGTGAAACTGATTTAACACATTTTGTGAATATAAAATGAAATACTGAATGGCATAACAAAGACCTGAATTAAAATTCTCCTAATGAAATTGCAGAAGTTAAACTGCAGTGGGGTCATGTGAAATGCTTGTAATATGGTTGTGTCACTCACCTTTCATTGTTCTATGGCAAGCATAAAGTCTGCTGTGTGTTCGCCTGTAATGACTTTCAATGTCATTTTACCTCAGCTGTTCTTAGCTGCCTCTTCAGAATTACTATGCGGTTTCTATCCACTGATTGGATTTTTATTCTCTGCTCTCCAAACTTATTGTTACAGGAAATTGATGTCCTACTATGTTGTGTCCTTTTTATTTAAAATAGCCCAATTCTATTAGTATTTGCTTCCATTTGTATATAGGTACATTTTCACCAGTTGGTATAATTGCCATTGAAGAAAAGAACATCAAGACCAAGAAAAACGTATTCTGCAGTTTACAGTAAAAGTGTATGAACTACCGTAAACGCATGTATAATATACTAGATCTTATGTTTAAAGAGTAACTGTCGGGCAAAAATAAAAAATTATTTATTTTCATTTGGTAAACAACTTATGAGGATGCTAACCAGGCAATCCAAAAGTTAAAAATCACTCTTATTTTTCTTCTCCAGTTCCACCTATTTGGTACATCTGCCACACAAAGGAAGTTGCAAGGCATGCTGGGTTTTCTTTTTTTTTTCTTTACTTTCCCCTCAGACTCAACTAATGCAGCCAGATTGGCTGAAGTTTCTTTCCCTCCTGTTTTTCCCTCCCACGCCTCTTTTCCTCTCTTATTGACCAATATTTCTCAATGCACTTTCTGAGTGGGAGTGTCTAAAGACTGGGATGAGCAGGCAATGATTCACAGACAGAGTAAGGGAATACATGATGTCAGAATTGTCTTCAAGATAGACACAGACAAAATGGAAAATCCTAAGAAACATCTTCTCTTTTTTTTACTATAGAAAAATCACTAAAATCAAAATGTGGACAGTGCAACACATACAGTATGTTATGTAAGTAGAGCAAGTATTTATCTACTTTGGCTTATGTTAGAGCTAATGGTTAATTAGGACTGTCAAGGGTAGCCGTCAAGATCGAGACCGGAATAGGAGAGGTGGAGGTTATGCTTAGATATAGGGCAGGGAGTGAGGTTATGGTTAGTATAATAGGCAAGTAAAATGCAGAAGTAATTCAAATAATTCAGGGCAGAGTGACAAAGTACTCTGAGATTGTGCTACTTACTTTACTCCCATGTCTCCTCCTGATAATTTGAAGAAAGTTAGTCAGCTGGATACCTGAAGTGCTGGGCTGAAGAATGCAGGATCTAACCCCCAAGTAATGTAGAAGGAAGTAGTACAGTTTGTCCACCATATAGCTCAAACAGATGTCACTTTTAATTCATTATGCAGACGTTGGATAACATTTCCCAATCATTGAATCGGGGACATGTAGGGTCCCATTTGTCAAGTTATGACAAACCAAAAAGATTTTTGGATAATTATAACTTGACAAGGGGAATCCTACGTGGCCCTCAAACCATTGCTGGGCAATGTTATCTAACTTCTGCATGATAGAATAAATTAGACATCTATTTGACATTCATGGTGTGCAGACTTTACTACTGCTTCCTTATCCTGATAACCAGATGCTGACAGCCCTTACTGTTTGTTCCACTCCATAGGCATAAACAGGAGCACATATTTTACATTGTTAATGTTTGACTGATAAAGCTGCTAATATTGTTATATGTGTATAGTACACTCCAGATGACCTTTGACCTGGATGTACACCAGTTACGCCAAATCCTTCATTTTCAGAATTCCACCAGTTTCCTTGGTGGAATTATGGTACAGTGCTGTCCATAATGATTCATACCCCTGGCAAATTTTGACTTAAAATTACTTTTATTCAACCAGCAAGTAATTTTTTGATGGGAAATTACATACCGTATATACTTGCATGTAAGCCAACCCCCAACTTTTACCCCAGAAACCAGGAAAAAATTACTGAGGCCGAGGGTAGAAAATGCAGCAGCTCCTGAGGCTTGCATGCACATGTACTGTATGCATTAGAAGAAGCCAAGAGGTATTCTCTAGAATAGAATTGTTCATATTTATGTAGACATTGCAGATACATTTATGAGAGATCAGATAGCAAAAAATGATAACAAGCAGAACTAAAACTAGAAGACAGCTGAAGATTATCCTCTTTAAGTCTATTTTAATTCATATTTATGCTGATAGGCAATGAGCTAATAGCCCCAATTAGATGTGTCTATTGGAACAATGTAAAAAACAAGGTAGTAAGTGCACACTCGTATTTGTGGAAGAATCTGAGGGATCTTTGTATTGTACTTATCACTTTTAAAGATTCTTTAAGTGCCATGGTGGAGGTGTGCAAACTGACCTGCTCCTGAGTGCAGAGGACCGGAGAGTGTAGCGTTGAAGCTGAGCAGGCTTGCAGTGCCTGCAGCAATATTTCCCAGGTGATCGGAGTGGAAGGGGAACACATGGAACAGCCAATGAGAAGTAGCGATCGCATGCCCGGGACTCGAGTAGAGAAGAGTGGCAGCAGCTGGATGCCCGGGAGGAGAGCAGTGCAGGAGCGATGAACGGCCACCCAGAAACAAAGCAGGAGCGCTCTTCCATGTTCATAATCTCGCGCTTCCTGCTGTCTCCGCACCTTGGAAGCCCATTGGCTCTTACCAGCCAATGGGCTCCCAAGGTGCGGAGACAGCAGGAAGCGCGAGATTATGAACACAGAAGAGTGCTCATGCTTTGCTTCAAATTCTGGGTGGCCGTTCATCGCTGCTGCACTGCTCTCCTCCCGGAGTCCCGGGCATCCAGCCGCTGCCACTCTGCTCTCCTCGAGTCCCTGGCATGCGATCGCTTCTTCTCATTGGCTGTTCTCCGTGCACTCCAATCTTTCCACTCCGATCACCTTGGAAACGTTGCTGCAGGCACTTTCTACGTTCCTTTGTACTCCGCATCAGGTTCAGTCTGCACACCCCCACCACAGACACAGGCAGATAACCCGCATATAGGCCGAGAGGGTGACTTTTTAGCACATTTTTTGTGCTTAAAAATTCGGCCTATATGAGAGTATATATGGTAGGTGTCTCTCAAAAGATAATAAGACTAAGTACAAAAACATTTCTCAGCTTTTATTTACATTTGAGCAAAAAATGTCCAGTCCAAAATTATTCATACACTTCTCAATAATCAATAATCAATAGAAAAGCCTTTATTGGCTATTACAGCAATCAAACGCTTCCTATAATTGCACACCAGTTTTTTGCATGTCTCCACAGGAATTTTTGCCCATTCATCTTTAGCGATGTGCTCCAAATCTTTCAGGTTGGAGGGTCTTATTGCCATCACCCTGAATTGCTCCCTCCACAGATTCTCAATTGGAATCAAGTCAGGACTCTGGCTAGGCCACTCCAAAACGTTAATGTTGTCTGCTAACCATTTCTTCACCACTTTTGCTGTATATTTTGGGTCATTGTCATGCTGAATTGTCCACTGGTGGCCAAGGCCAAGTTTCTCTGCAGACTGCCTGATGTCGTTAAAAATCCTCATGTATTGCCCTTTTTTTATGGTGTGATTACTGTGATTAGGTTCCCTGGTCCATTGGCTGAAAAACACCCCAAAGCATTAGGTTTCCACCATGTTTGACAGTGAGGATGGCGTTCTTTGGGTTGAAGGCTTCTCCTTTTTTACGCAAAATGTAAGAAACATCATTGTGACCAAACAATTCAATTTTTGTTTAATCTGACCATAACACAGAAGACCAGAAGTCTTCTTCTTTGTCCAGATGAGAATTTGCAAAGGCCAAGTGAGCTTTTGTGTGCCTTATCTGGAGAAGTGGTGTCCTTTGTCTGCATCCGTGGAACCCAGCAGTGTGCAGTGTTTGTGGGATTGTCAGCCCTGAGACATTGCCACCAGCAGAGCCCAGATTCACCAGGATGGCCTTGGTGGTAATCCTTGGATTCTTTTTCACCTCTCTCACTATCCTTCTGGCCAGCACAGGTGTCACTTTTGGCTTCCGACCACATCCTCTGAGATTTTCCACAGTGTGGAACATCTTGTATTTTTAATAATACTTTGTACTGTAGCCACTGGTACTTGAAAACATTTAGAAATGGCCTTTCCTGACTTGCGATCAGCCACAATGCGCAGCCGCAGGTCCTCACTGAGCTCCTTTGTCTTAGCCGTGACTGTCCACAAACCAACTGCAGAGAGCTGCCTTTTTCCACATGTTGAGTTGAAACAGCTGTTCACAATTAATCAGGGTAATTAGGATGCTTTAGAACAGCTTGGACTATTTGCAATTGTATAGAACTTTAGATTTTCCCACAAACTGTGACAGTTTGTGAAGGGTATGAATAATTTTGGACTGGACACTTTTTGCTCAAATGTAAATAAAAGCTGAGAATTTTTTTCCCCACAATAATGCCTCTTGTACATCCGTCTTATTATCTTTTGGGAGACTGTCATTTCCTGTCAAAAAAATTACTTGCAGGTTGAATAAAAGTAACTTTAAGTCAAAATTTGCCAGGGATATGAACAATTATGGGTAGCACTGTATGTAGAAAAATTACAGCATTACAAATACCTTGCTTCGGTCACTAGTTTGCACTTCACAGACTTCTAGTTTAATGATTTCTGTGTATGTTCTAAGCTACAGAGAAAATAATTACTACAGGTAGGCCCCGACTTATGAATGCCCAACTTACGAACGACCTGCCGATACAAACGGCATGGATTCCGTGTTTCCATGGGAACAAGTCAAACAATTTTTTTTTCAAATTGAACTTGTAGTTTTTTAAAAAATTCAAAGAAAAAATGGCTTTTAAACTTGTGTAAGCAGATGCAGAGGGCAGAGGTGACACAGAGGTGGACACTGAAAGCACAGGGGGGCACAGAGGAGGTACAGGGGACAGAGATGGCACAATGTTCCAACTTAAGAACAGATTCAGGTTAAGAACGAACCTACAGTCCCTATCTCGTTTGTTAACCGGGGTGTACCTGTAGTGGCCTACAGTGCTAAAAATAGTACCTGAGATTGCATGACAACTAATCTGTCAATGCAACTCCTACCAATAAGACAAATCTCTCTACTGACTTGTATTTATATTAAAACACTTCACTGTAATAACAAGCTTTACGTGACATACTACTGCTTTTGGAAAGAGAGAAAGCTAGTAGAGAGTAGTACAATCTGACACCACCATACTTGCCCCTGAGAGCTATTGCCAGAGTGCAGTTATGACATCATTAAATTTCAATGACATCATTTTGCTTCTGCTGCTATGAAAAATAATTATTTCTTTATTTCTAAATGTTTACATAAGCCAGGAAGTGTATGTGTGATGGTGCCAAAAAAGTCACAAACACGATAATAGCTGAATTGCCCTAATACATTCTATCCATTTCTGTGCTCAGGTACAGTCATGGCGTATTTTGTAATGTAAGCAAATGCTTGTGATAGTGTCAGTGGCATCATGGGTTCAGTATGATAATTTGCTACCCCAAGCTCAATAAGCACTGGCAGTGCAGACTTGGTCACACACCTCACCGCAGAGACACGCTGAGTAATCAACAATAGCAACTTAATCTATTAAAATACATTGTTATATAAGTGCTTAGACATCTAATGGTAGCATAAGTGAATAATTATTAGATATTTAAAGTGTACCAGAGCTCTTGAAAATAGAAAGATTTATACATACCTGGGGCTTCCTTCAGCCCCATATGCTCTGAACGCTCCCACGCCACCATACTCAGTCTTCTGCAACGCCGGTTCCCGGGTCCCCGCACTTCCGTCAGTCGGAGCCAGTCTGACGTAAGAGAAGTGTGCCATCTACGTATCTCTCCAGCAGCTGCTGGAGAGCTACGCAAGGAGCGCACTTCTCCTGCGTAGACTGGAGCCGAATGACATAAGTGCGGGGACCTGGTACCAACGCTGCAGAAGACTGAGGACGGCGGGGTGGGAGCGATAGGAGCATATGGGGCTGGAGGAAGCCCCTATTTTCAAGAGCTCTAAATCCTTTTAATAATTTTTGTGATACTTTGAAAAAACTAAAGAAAATACAATGTCCAAATAAATGAGACTACTTAAGAATACAGAAAATCTAGCACTTGCATTTTCACTGTCAGTTGTGTGTTTTGCTTCTACAACCAAACTTTATACCAAAGCAAGGTGTCATTACAGGGGTGATTTCTGATAAACGTCAGTCACATCACCGTATTATGCTTCTGCTAAAAATAGGACCGTCAAAGCTTATAAAGCTAGGCAAGTGTTTTTGAATGACAAGTGGGATAACATATTTCGATGTGGTCAAAAGCATCCTCTCGTCAGCATCCAGCAGTTGTGACTGAGGGAAAGTATGATTACCCTAGTGACACTTGAAAAACACTAGAGGGAGCATGTTGATTAAACATCGGATAAAATGTGTCCACTCCTATGGGCTCCAGTTACCACTCTACAGCTTAGCTAGGCAAGACTTTGGTGTTTGAAGGGCATTGCAGGTTAGCATGACAATGAAACTGTATGGAACTGCAAACATTCCTCTGGTGTATGACAGTGGGCACAAAGAAAACCCAACTTAACATGTTCAACTTGATCTCACATAGCTCTAATTAAATGAAATGAAAAGCTAAACACAATATTAACATGAGCTGATGAGACTATTCTGTAGATGAAGCAAATAAATGTTGATTTTAGAAAGACACGGTAAACAAGCATGCAAACACAGCAACAAAACAGCTAGTAAGCACAAAAATAGATGGTGTTTTATTATGGCCTTAGGGAACTGAATATATTACATAATATTCTATAAAGCTGATGGAGTTGAAACAGTCCTAAAGAACACAGTTCTCATGCATGACTGCACCTTATACAAGACTCTCCAATTAGGAAATTAACTAAGAAGATCTGTTATTTTGACATTTTAATAACTAGATAAAAGAAACTGAAAGGCTGTTTCCGTATAACTAATAGCAACTATATCAGGAAATGCATTCATGTTTATACATGTATATTAATTTAAATAGCAAAGAAAAACTATAATTTATAGAGTTGGAACCAGTCTCTTTAAAACTAGTGTGACTGAAATGCTATCAATGAATGACTGATTCATGCAGAACATTAGAAAAGAAAGTAACCGTCAAAGTGAACCTGTCACATAAACAAGATAGGAATTGTCATTGATTATTTGATTCTACTTCCGTGGTTGTCATGCTCATCCTAGTTGGCGCCTTAATTAGCAGCCATGGCCACAGGATTCTGGCTTTTTCTTGTTCTTCTTCCTTTTTCCCTACCAATTCACTTTGTTTTCCCCCCTGAAGATGTGCAGTGTGGTCCGGTATAGCCTGGGACTCTGGTGTGGGTCGTGGGGAGTCCGAGACCTGTAGGTTTTTCTACCTTGCCGCTGCCTGGGTCCATTGTCTGTGCAAATACAAGCCTCGCGGAGTCCACCGCTGCTACCCAGGAGATCAGAGCTCCACAGAGGTAGGAAGACACCACGCTGATCAAGAAACCTTTGGCCTCGCTGGATGCCGGATCCATCATCGGCTGCTGCTGCTCCACTGCAGCAGGGACACCTCTGGTTGAGCCCCTCCATGATGCCAGCCAAAAAACCGGAAGCAAGGGCCAGATTGGCAGCCAGATTACCTTGACCAGCCCTGCTGAATGCTGCCCAGGAGTCGGGACCCACCAAAGAAATAAACAGTACTGCACCTTTTTAACTGGAACACCTTGGCCACCCCTGCCAGATGTCAGCAATCGTGATCCTTAGCAGCATCAGCAATCACCGCAGGTTTCATTCATGAAAAACTGGATCATCACTGCTGAACCTTTGTCTCCCAGTGTCCCCCCCCCCCCCCCATGTCTCAGATGATTGACAAGTGCGATTGGTAGCGCCATAGTATGGCAGCCTCGGCTCTTGGCTTTTCGACATTATCCCTCACCCATCCATCCAGAACCTGTATGAGCCAAAACCAATTCCAGGTACAACCTGTTAAATGATTCTGATTCTATGGTTCAATTTTCCAACTAGTGAGATACTGGACTTGATTCAATAAGATAGTATGCCTTATCAGAGATAACATGCCTTATCAAAGTTAACATGCCTTATCAGAGTAGTATAGCGAGCGCTACGAACCCGCAGGGGCTCTGGGCAGGGTGAGTGGAGCTCTCATCATTGCCAATTAGCAGTCATAAGTTTGTAGCACTCACTATGCTACTCTAATAAGGTGTGTTAACTTTGATAAGGCGTGTTATCTCTGATAAGGAGTGTTAACTTGGATAAGGAGTGTTTTCTCTGATAAGGCGTGTTAACTCGGATTAGGCATGCTATTTGTCTTAGTGAATCAAGCCCACTGTCTCTAAAAGAATATGCAACCAATGAAATCAGAAGTATTCATCTGTATGCTAGCTTCTGGGCAGGAAACAAAGTAAATATGCAGCGATGGGATATGGAACCAGTCTTCATTATTTCCTTTTTAAGGACACCTGAAGTGATAGGGATATGGAGTTGCAGTTGTCCTTTTATGCTTTGCCCATGGAGCCCTTTGTCAGCTCCATACAGCTTTGCAGTCTTATAGCTCTAATCTAGTCCTGCTTTTACCTGTTCTTCATGTTACCCAAGATGGGGGTACCTACTCATAACACAGCACCCAGGCGACGCACCTCCAGCCAATAATATAAAGTGCTTGGATGTGCAACAAACTCAGCAGCTCTGTGGCACAGATCATTGCCCCTTCACAATGACATCTTATCATACAAGGCTGCAGTTACATAGCCTCCTTCATATCCACTCCCCCATAAAGCCAATTCATACAGCATTCACTACCCATGTGAATTGGTCCTTAGTACTCATCTTTCACTGAAGGTAATCCCAAATCATGTACATAATAATACTTAGCAGTTTTTTCATGGTTATTCAAAACATTATCAACACTATGAATCAGTTTAAAAAGTGCATACAGGGCTCTAAATGGCAGAGGACATAACCGTGATTCTTGCTTGGCTTGCTTTCTGAGAAAACATGTCCCTTTGTACACCTGGACCACACATGCATACATCATCCGTATATGACTAATAACATTTGCTATAGCAGATAAAACAAAGAAAGATCAAACACTCAGGTTTAGCACTTCAAACAAACTAAATAAAAAGCAATGCACGGTATCTTTGTAATAAACATTTATCAATTCCCTGTACAGACAATACTAAAAAAAAAATACACGTTCGTATGCAAGCCTTTCATCTGCTTATTTACCTTTTAGAGCTCATTGGAACTTTTGTTGTGCAGCCAGGCGTGTGGGTGTGGCTGATCTAATTTGTGACACATTCAAAGTTAGTCAAAACACATTAAACCAGCTACATAAAACACAGGGCAGAATTTATAAGCACCTTCCATTAAAAATCCCACTCTGTAGTACCAGACTCAAGCTGCTGTTCACCTTTGTATAAAAGACACGTTAAAGCAGATCTCTACATCAGCAAAAAAAAATAATAATTTATAACGTGATTGAAGCTACAGGAAAAATAACTTTGTGTAAAGCAGCACTTGCATCCTCTGAAACATTAATTACAAGTCTGGCTTACTTCTTTACTAAAAAAAAAACTGTGCATAAAAACTGTGTATCCTAGAATATAGCTAGAATTTGTTTAAGACCCGAATAAATGCACTTTTACCCGTTCCCTCGTCTCCCCCTCAGAGATAACATAACATCCGCAAGGTGCAGAGGAGGATGTAGTCAGGGGCGGACTGGCCAGGGGGGAAGGGGGGCAATCTCCCCCCAGGCCGCCTTTCATTCAGTGATTTAGGGCTGTCCGGTGTCTGGTGTATTCAGGTTTGTTGTTATAAGGCAATGTGAAACACTTGGCTAGCTGATAAAAGTGCAATTAGAGGGCAGGTAAGCTGGTAAATATACACAGCTTGATGCAGAGCTTGCCTGGGCAGTCTGTGGGCAAACATCTATCTTGTTTCTCCCCATTGTTCTAATGACTGCATGTGTAGACAAGGCTTTAAACAAGTTGAAAAGTTTTTGACTAGTCCCTAGACTCCAGGAGGGCTGCTTTCTGACTTGTGTAAGAGACTGGCAGGGACAGGAGTCCTATTATAGGCAAGTAGCCTCTGTGTGATGTGAGACTGCAATACAGCTCTGCTCTATCTCAGGCTATTCTCAGGATCTCTCCACTCCTCCTCTCTCTGAGTTAGTGCACGCCAAAATCACAATAGCAATCGCTAGCAATTTGCAAGTGCGATTTTGTGAAGCGATTTTCAGAGCGATTTTTTTAATGAGTCGCTCCAAAAAATGCTACATGCAGTGTGTTTGCGATTTTTAAAAAATCACAATGCTGCTGTGAGAACACCGTCGTAGGGTAACATTAGCCAAGCGCTTTTCAAATCACCGTCGATTTGAAAATCGCTCAGAAGCACTCTTGGTTAGCACAAGCCCTCCCTCATTCACCTTTGTTTCCCTCTTCCCCTAGTGCTGGCTGGCTGTGTCTTCTTCTTATACAGGAAAGCTAAATAAAAGTGCAATCCTGGTGAGGCAAATTATTGATATTATTATTATTTTGTATTTATATAGCGCCACCATCTTCTGCAGCGCTGTACAGAACATATTGTCTTGTCACTTAACTATCTTCTTCCTTCTCTTTCAGCTTTTCTCTCCTCACCATTTCTCCCCTTCTCTGCATAAGGTCTCAGACACGCTATAAGCGCTTTTCTGAGCGATTTTACCGCGATCATGATTTTACCATGATTTTAATGTAAGTCAATGGAAGCCCTTTTTAAAAAGCTCTCAGAAAGTTCTGATGGCTAAAAAGTGCTCATAAAAGCGCTTATAGTGTGTCTGAGCCCCTAGTATTTGTATGCTGCGGGTAAGTTGGGCGCCAGGAGCGCTGAATGATGGCTCTTCTTGCTGCCACTAAACTCCCTGGCGATGTTAAATACTATTCCCCCTCCAAGTCGTTGCAACTCTGAGGGAGGTGTAATTTGGGGTACGGCTATCACCGGAGCCCCGGATTTCCCTTATGCACCCCACGCAGCATATTATTGCTGCTATGGGGCTCCTAGTTTGGGTAACCGGTGCCGAGCGCCGTGCACCAAAACCACCTGTTTGCCTTCTCTCTCCTCTCTCCAATCTTGTTATTAGAAACCATAATCTAAAGCTGGCCATACATGCATCAATTGTTACGGACAGATTCTTTCACTATGATCGACTCATAATGGCTTTTCCACCTGTCAGTACTGAGTATGGATGTGGCCTATAGGGTTTCATACTATAGTGAAGTATAGTGGGCTGCCATGATAACGGGCCTCTGGTTTGTGTTCCCCCCCAGGCCAAAAGGTCCCAGTCCTCCCCTGGATGTAGGGAAGACAACTTCACACCCAAAATTGAAAGTAAAAAAATCTTCAAGCATACAATGGAGGTCACCAAAATCTTGTTTATGAGGTACGTGTGTGTATATGCACTTTTCTTTCTCATCAAAATAGCCAGTCATGCAATATCACAGCGCCAGGAATTATGTTGGTTAGAGCACACAGACAATCCAATCCACCTCCAGAGATAGCTCTTTTACATCTGCATTCCTCCTGTGTGACTCAATGCACCAAATCAGAGAAGCAGAAAGGATATTCTCTCAGTGGATAAAACAAGTTTTATTCCTCCATGCAAGGCACACCAATAAAAAGTGACAAAAAACTTACATCAGGAGGGTCCCATGCCAGTATAGGACCCTCTCTGGATATAACGCTTCCCACCCTTGTGGTACTCTGAATTGTGGAAAACGATCAGCAGTGTCCAGCCCGCTCTCGTCCCTACTTTTTTTTCTGAGATGTCAAAGTCTCTTCTAGTCATCTACTCATTAAAATGCAAATGTCACAGTAGAAATATAATCGCTCTCATTCTTGACTACATTTTAAAAACTGCTAGTCTTCTGGTTGTAGTATGCTTCTAACTGTAAACTTTTCTGAGCTACTTGCCTGATAAAATCATGTATATCTAAACGTTACCTAGCTGGTTTAATGCATTTTGAATATATTTCAATTAACATGTATATATTATATTGAAATACAGTATATGAATTAGATTATTCATAACAGCCAAATGAACAATATAACCGCAACAGTCCAGAAAAAGGATTAGTAAAAAAAAAGGAAAAAAAAAAGTACTTTGAAGAACAACCTTTTACTTAACCCTTTGGGGACCGGCTGCCTAACCCCTCTTAATTTTAAGGACCAGGCCATTTTACATGCGGGGGGGGGGGGGGGGGGGTGCATTTCGGGAGGGGGGGTCAAGCAGCTGGATCCCCAGTATGGCTGGATAGGTATGGTGTCCCCTGTGTGGCCAGGTGTCCCTCGTATAGCCTGCAGCCTTTACTCACCTTCCAGGCTCCAGCGATGAACAGCTGTAGACCCCTCCGGCATCCTCGCTCACACTGACGCTAAGTTGCGGGTCGCGGCTTGATGATGTCATCAAGCCGGGACCCAACACTTACGTCAGAGCGAGTGGGCTATGCCGGCCAGAGCAGAGGGGATCGCCGGAGTGGATCCTCGTCTTCCCCCCTACCACCGCAGCTCTAAAAGTGATTACTACGATCTGCCGGCGATCGTAGTGATGTGATCAGGAGTCAATGGCGATAGCTCCTGATCACTGAGGAGAGATGTCACCTGTCATATGACAGCTTAATCTCCCCTCTTGGGTGATCGCATCAGGAGCGGAAATGGCAGGAGGTGTAAATCCTACGCCGCATCAGGCTTAGACAGCCACAAGTGCAGCGCAGGATTTACATGAGGCGGTTCCCAAAAAGGTTAAAGGAAACCAGAGACTATAAAAAATAAAAGTTTTATGCATACCATACGTAGAGGGCGCACTTCTCTTGTGCAGACTGGCCGAGACTGGTTGAAGTTACGGGACCCGGTACCGGTGATACAGAAGGCGGAGGACAGCGGCATGCGAGCGATCAATGCGCATGGGACTGGAGGAAGCCCCTGGTATGTATAAAACTTATTTTATATCGTCTCTGGTTTTCTTTTAAAACACAGCCTTAGTCTGATTACTTTTTTCCATCTTTGCAATATTTGCCAATTCTTCTTTACAGAACTGTTCAAATTCAGGCTCCTTTTTCACTGTGGGGTTGTGTAAGAGAATTTACCTCAAGAGGCAACTAAGTCAATGAAGGTCTTTGGAGGTGTTTTCACACTCATGCAATGCGCCACAAATAGTTAATTCGCCGCATAGCCGCCGCAAAGTCATCCATGGGCTACTGCATGATCTGTGCTCACTGTGCAATTATGCAGTAATGCAAGTCTATGGTGACGCAGTAAGCATGAACAACAGAGCGCGGTGTGGCATGGGGCACATTCGTGAATCGAGGGGAATCCCACTGACATACTTCCTGTCCAGCACGGAGGAGTACCTTACTGAGTGGGGGGTGGTCCTATACATATGACCCTCTCAGCGCACTCTGCCGCAGGGTCATATGAGTACTGATTTGTGCAGTGCGGTATATATATAGTAAGCTGTATTGGCTTTCCACCAGATATACCATTTGGTGCAGAGGCCAAACAGTTTAGTTTTGGTCTCATCTGACCATAACACCGTTTTTTTGCATTTTGCATTTGGCAAAAAAAAAAAAAAAAAAAAGAATTTCATCATGATGCCAGCAAGAGACCATTCAGCTCTTTCGATATAAGAACTAGACAAGAAAAACATCTACCTAAGACTGTTTGCTAAAGGAATGCCAATAGTTGTACTCATGCCACTAGGAATGCTTTAGCAATCTCCTGCTTTAGTTAGCGCCTGCTAAAAATAAAAACCTTGTATATATACAGTACAGACCAAAAGTTTGGACAACCCTTCTCATTCAAAGAGTTTCCTTTATTTTCATAATTATGAACATTGTAGATTCACACTGAAGGCATCCAAACTATGAATTAACACACATTGAAGTATAGTACATAACCAAAAAGTATGAAACAACTGAAAATATGTCATATTCTAGGTTCTTCAAAGTAGCCGCCTTTTGCTTTGATTACTGCTTTGCACACTCTTGGCATTCTCTAAGTTTCAAGAGGTAGTCACCTGGAATAGTCTTCCAGCAGTCTTGAAGGAGTTCCCAGAGATGCTTAGCACTTGTTGGCCCTTTTGCCTTGACTCTGCTGACCCCAAACCATCTTGATTGGGTTCAGGTCTGGTGACTGTGGAGGCAAGATCATTTGGCGCAGTACCCCATCACACTTCTTCCTGGTCAAATAGCCCTTACACAGCCTGGAGGTGTGTTTGGGGGTCATTGTCCTGTTGAAAAATAAATTATGGTCCAACTAAACGCAAACCAGATGGAATAGCATGCCGCTGCAACATGCTGTGGTAGCCATGCTGGTTCAGTATGCCTTCAATTTTGAATAAATCCCCAACAGTGTCACCAGCAAAGCACCCCCACACCATCACATCTCCTCCTCCATGCTTCACGGTGGGAACCAGGCATGTAGAGACAAGGAATGGACATTAGACCAGTGGAAATCTGGAAATCTGTGCTTTGGTCTAATGAATCCAAATTTGAGATTTTTGGTTCCAACCACCGTGTCTTTGTGCGATGCAGAAAAGGTGAACGGACCAAAGCACAGATTTCCACTGGTCTAATGTCCATTCCTTGTGTTCTTTAGCCAAGAGTATGCAAAACAGTAATCAAAGCAAAAGGTGGCTACTTTGAAGAACCTAGAATATGACATATTTTTAGTTGTTTCACACTCTTTGGTTATGTACTATACTTCCACATGTGTTAATTCTTAGTTTGGATGCCTTCAGTGTGAATCTACAATGTTCATAGTAATGAAAATAAAGAAAACTCTTTGAATGAGGTGTGTCCAAACTTTTGGTCAGTACTGTATATATGCATGTATTGAAAATGGCCTAATATGGAAGACCAATTTACCCTAACCTGATTGGAAATTGATTGAATACTGATCGATTCTTTTCACACTGCATACTTAATGATCATTAGCAGGAATCTATTAAATATGAATTGATCTGCTAATTTTGTATCACTACATACACTGCAATGCTATGCATCCATTGATTCCCTTGCCGTTCCACCCTCACCCACTCATAAAGAAAATTTCCAACATATCTGATCACACTTGGGGATTTATTCACTAAACCGTGATAACTCAAATATCACACCTTATCAAAGATATCACACCTTATCAAAGTTAACACATCTTATCAGAGTAGCATAGCGAGCGCTACGTGTTATATCTTTGATAAGGTGTGATATATGAGTTATCACGGTTTAGTGAATCAAGCCCTTAGAGTGATAAACTGTTTGAATTCAATCAAAAGTTTACTGATCAGCTATGTTAAAGGGAACCTAAACTGAGAAGGATATGGATTTTTCTTTTTAAAATAATACCAGTTGCCTGACTCTCCTGCTGACCCTGTGTCTCTAATACTTGTAGCCACAGCCCCTCAACAAGCATGCATATCAGGTGCTCTGACTTAAGTCAGACTGGATTAGCTGCATGCTTGTTTCAGGTGTGTAATTCAGCCACTACTGCAGTCAAAGAGACCAGCAAGGCTGCCAAGCAACTGGTATTGTTTAAAAGGAAACATCCATATCCCTCTCAGTTAAGGTTCCCTTTGAGGGCAATACAGTTTATGCAGCTGTGGTCAAAGTGATTGAATGGGCTGGACAATTAATACATGTATGAGAATGGTAGGGACATTGGATTATGAGTCTCTTTGTTGACAGGAGCAGACATAGGTGGTTCACTGTGCTCTGTAAAGTGCAGTGGAAGAATGTCCAAGTTATAACAATTGAATCCTAAAGGATACCTGAAGACGTGAGATGATGGAATTTATATGTCCAGTGTCATTCCTGCATATAACAAAGCTGAGTTAATTTTTTTTCTTTTTCTCATAAAAAGGGTTATTCAGGTAAGCAACTAACAGTCTCTCAGTTGACCTAGTCAAATAGAGTAACACTCACTGGTAACTACTGTAAATACAGCCATAAACCGCTTGCATGAGGGGCCTCATATCCCCTAGGAGCCATAGCCGTTTCTGATTCAGCTGCAGCGTGAATTACTGAGCTAAGCCATGCACGGCTATAGAGATTCGTCAGCTTGATGCAGACATCTGCAGCATGCAGTCCGGATACGCACCGCAGAGCAATCTGGACAGCAAGTAACAGCTTTTGAGTGAAGAAAGTGCATAAAAAAAGTAAATAGTCCATAGATTGTGGCTCTGGACTATGTCAGACTGTTTAAAAAACTGCTATTCAGCTGAGACAATAAAACATTAAACCTACTTTTTTAACTTTTAAACAGAAAATAAAGCTGGGGGATTAAAAAAAGAAAAAGTTATTTTTATGAGTAGGGTAGATACAATTATTTATTTCATCAGTTTATTTTTAGTTCAGATTTGCTTAAACATCTGACAAGTCCAGCAAGGAACATTCTCTTCAGTATTCCTGCTCTAGCAAAAGACTAGAAACTAAAAAATAAATCTAGCCTCTCAGAAAGCACCCCATAGATTGCCTGAACCTCCTCTGAACAAGTTCATGATAAAATAAATTAAAAAAAACCTGCAGATCCCATTGCATTATGTTATCAGCACTTCGTCTAAGGCCCTGTTCACAGTGCTCAGTTACATTGCAGAATAATTCTGCATGTTAACTCACTGCCCATACAATTCTATGGGGCTGTTCACAGAACTGCGTTGTAACTGACCACGTTATCCTAACTTTCTGCATGAAGGCTATACATTAAAATCTATGTCCAGTCTCCACTGCAGTTCACACTCATAACGCATGCGATATACACATTATAACGCATGCGATATACAACTGACCACTGTGAACCTAGCCTGAATGCCGATGTCAGCTTCTAAGGGGTTGGTGCACAACATCGCCGTGCTTGAGTAGCGTAGCCGTTGCTATAGTAACACGCGTTAATAACGGTAAAGCACGTCAGTAAGACGTATTGTCGTAGCAATGGTAAAGCTACTCAAATACTGGGGGTCCCGCGAAGGTATCTGTTATTTGTTTATTGTGCATTAATTTATCAACCTAGCAAAGTGTATAATTATGTAAAAAAAAGTCAGTCACATGGAAAAAGTGCGTAAAAGACAATTTTCTACCAGTATACTTTTAAATACAGTATTGTTTACCTGTTACCCTGTTCAAATTTTCTTTTTCCTTCTTTCTGCTAAGAAGCTCTTTATCACAGTTCTGTACATAACATTGATGAATAGGATGAAGACTACTAATAAAGCATCATTTATATCTGAAAGTCATTTTATTGTGACAAATATTCATCTTTATGGACGCAGTGTGAATAGATACAGTTGAGAAGTAATAAAAATGCAGTTTTATATCCCTATCATCATGTATCATTTTTACATCTATAGGGACTAAATGACATGGGAAATGGCTGTATGTGTGACTTGACAAGAGCTGTCACTTTACATTTATGCGAACACATCCTTTCCTTCCTGAAGTTTCACTATTAATAAGTAAATGCCTAATCCTTAGAGAAATATACAACATATGATCCAGCAAGACTGCTAAAAATGATTTAACTGAAAATAAATGAGCTGATCTCATATACATGACATGAAATGTTTCGGAAGTATGAGTAACTGCATAAAGTTTACTCTATAAAAAGACTAAATGATTTTCCTAGTTATCACACTGTTAAATGCTCACATATGAATATTATAGCCCAACTCTAGGAAACAAATAGTTTGCTAAGTGTGGAAAGGAGTTTGAAAATCTGTGGAACATTTGTTGCAGTCTGTGTTCCCATCTAGGAAACATTTACTTACTCCCTTGTCGTGACTGGATGAGTAAATCTCTCCTACAGACCAAAGCTCAATACTCACCTCACGACGAAGGAAGATGGATCACAGCGACGTCCCATGATGATGAGCTTTTCCCAATCCATTTTCCTGCCGATGGGTATGCCCAACGTCACACGACGTGGGTGAACAGGAAGTCAAGCAATCGCGGTGCTTTGCTTGAGTTGTTAGGAATTTTAAAAGTTCCAATCAGCTGTGAGGGTCATTTTTGCTGCGTCCCTAAACATCATCCGCATGATCGCTTGCCTATACCCACATTGCAAGATCGCGGAAACAACCGCTCGGTGCTCAAAAAACTACCGGTCGTTGGGAAAATCGTCTGAAAAAACACGATGTGGGTACAGGCCTTTAGACAGCAACAAGTTAAAGCCTTTTTTAAACTAATTTATTTTGCATGGAATAGTGAAGAATTACAAACCTGTTCCATTTTTGTTGAAGTCCCTTAATTCTTGTCCTTCAGGCCAAAGCCCCAGGAAAAAGAAGCAAAACAGTATAAATCCAAAATGATTCTTTCCTCACTACTAAGTTGGATTTAAGAAAAACACCTATAGTGAACTAAACCCAGAGATGGATTAAGATGTAATGGGGGCCTAGGAAAGGTAGTAGATTTTGAGTCCCCTTGTGGTCCTTTTGGTAAGTTTGAGCAAAGAGAGGTCAAAGAAGGTGGTAGGTGGGTTCCTTGATACCCACTGGACCCCAAGCACCTGCCTAGGTTGCCTGGGGGATAATTCTGCTCTGAGTAAACCACTTATACAACTTCCTGTTACTAAACTGAAGAGATGTGAATGATAGAACAACATGATGGGTTTATTCAGAAACCATTGTCTAAGCACCCAATGGCTTTATTGGCTACCCTGTACGAAGTGCATCTCCACCCCGCTTACTTTAGCTGATGTGTATGATGATTGTCACAATATATTTTATTTACAAATAATATAAAGTTCTACCAACGAAATTCCCATGGTTATGAAACGGTGAGTAATTTGTGAATTGCAGTTTTCGGTGCCTGTTCAGACAAAGGGGTTGATTAACTAAGCCTGTCGAGGACTATTTTTAAAACAACTTGTTTATTATTAGGTGGCAGCCGTTTGCCACCTCTTCCTAGGTCTTATCAAAATACAGCAGGGATTGCTGACATATCAATAATGTAGTAGGTATGTGACTGGGGTGGAAATATTTTTAAAATAAATCCAGGCTGTCCTATACTGAATAAAGACTCATTCCTGCTGAGGTTGTGAACACAAAACTAAATTATCACAAATGTAAAAGTCCCTATACTTTCTCATACCCCTGCTATAATTATTGTTACCCAGGTGAGTGCAAACTTTTTCTACCAATCCAGCCCAGGCTTGCTGCATCACTTATTTTCTAGTGGTCTCACATTTTTTGTGTGCTGTTAACTTTAGAAAATACGCACTTAAAAGTAACATATAGTTTTATGCTTATAATTTTCTTAAATTCTTATATTCAGAATTATTATTTTTATTATTAAATCCACCAAATATAAAATATTTAATAAAGGTATTTCCTTTTTATAATTTCCAGGTTGCTTCCATCAAGAACCCTACCTATACGTAGGTTTATTCAACAACTGCTGGTCTGTAACAGGCCTGAATAGCAGAAAGATCAGATTACTCAAGCTGACTCCCTCATTCAAAATGAACAAACTCATTCTCTCAGCACAAGTCAACTGGTGGGCAATCTGGCTGGCTCTAAAGGGTGCTTGCTAGAATATGGGTATATTAGGCTGTATAATTAGGAAACTCAGCATACCTTGCACATTTATTTTCTAATGCAACCTTAAAAAAACCACACTTCGGGCAAGCATACAAGCTGACCTAAGCCATGTGATGATTTGCTCAGCTGCCTGTGCAGGCAGGCAGCCCTTTGACCATTGTGTAGGTTTGCATGCTGCAGGACTCTGGAAAGAAGAGCTTCTGTCAGTTTTGCAGCTTGTGCTTGCAGAGGAATTTGCATACGTTGTCATGCAAATTGCCTGGCCACATTCATTGGAGGTGTGTACTATAAGTACTATGTCTTTCCCACAATGCTTCGCTGGTCATAAGGATTTCGTCCTATGTAACACTCCTGGTGGGGTGTCAGCCTTGCTCTCTGTTTGAACATCAGCTTAGAGTAATTCCTGAATCTGCGCTAGGCAGATTTCCCTAGTGCAGTTAGATTGTATTATCTGTATTGCCTGTTCTGTCTTGTCTTGCCTGTTGCCATTGTCCTGTCCCTACGGTGGTCGACAGGAAATGGTTCTGATCTCTGTTCTTGGAGTATAGCTGGTGCAGCGGTTGCTACCAGCTATCTCTTCTGTTCTGTCTCCTGGGATCGCGCTAGCTACTTTTCGCTAGCGCTGGGGATCCTTCTGTTCTGTCTCCTGGGATCGCGCTAGCTACTTTTCGCTAGCGCTGGGGATCCTTCTGTTCTGTCTTCTGGGACCGCGCTGGCCACTTTTCGCTAGCGCTGGGGATCCTTCTGTTCTGCTACTCTGTACCTGGATCGCGCTAGCCACTTTTCGCTAGTGCTGTGGATCCTATCTCTCGCTTGTCCCTGTTTTCGTGTGTCTGTCTTGTCTGCTACGCTTGCTGGAGGCTCGGTGAGGTAACCGTTAAGCAAGCGCTCGCGTCCTCTGTTTCATGTTTGTCTGTTAATGGTTAGTTAGGCGTGCTTGTCTCTACTGTGCTTATCACGTGGAGACCGCGCATAACCGCGTGCACTGTTGCGAATGAGTGCGGTGTTCGCGGTTAGCTAGCGTTTGTTGTTTTCCGTATCTCCTCATTGTTTTATTTGCTGTGCCTTTGCTACCCTCGTATTCTATTCTGATCTGCCTTGTGTCACGTCTGGCGATCGCACCTCTCGCGATCGCGTTCCTATTTCATATCTGCTGTTGTGTGTGCGCGGTCGCGGGGTGGCGACTGGATTGGCGCACACACACACAACCTGTCCCTTTGCTCATTTTCATTTGCAATCGCCTATCTTGCGACTGCGTTCTGCGCTTCCTACAATTTCTGTCTGGCATTTGTGGAGGTACAGAGGATTGGTTCCTCTGCACTCCCCAGCGCCATCTGCCGACAGGAATTTCCCTCTACAGGTGCGTAGCACCTTTTGCTGGGTGCCTGCAATTACACACTTGTGGAGGATTTCTGCCGTGTCAGCGCACGCGTTGTGCGCTGATCACGGAGAAAGTTCCACAATCGTTACAAGCCATTGTATAGAGTTACTGGTTGACCACTGCTTCCAGCAAAGCTATACATAAAGTACAGAATTCATTGCATATACACAGCTTATCAACACTCCTTCTCTGATGCCCACCAAGTATCCTTTTAGACTGGAAGCTTGTAAGGGAAGGGCCCTGTCTCCCTTATTATATGTTGGTAGAGCTCTATTTACCAAATGTCCAATCTTTATATACTACACTTTGTATAAAGTGTTCTGTAGAACTGTATTATTTCTGTATTCCCATTGTTTTCTATATACCGTAATATGAGTGAGAGGATATAATAAGGATGTGCACTTTGTTCTGAAAATAGATTTCTGAAGTTATAATTGATACATTTTTGAAAAGTCAAGAGGGATCAATAGTATCTCTTTCTCTTTTTCACAAGTTTCTATGCAATATATTTCTATTTTTTTTCTTTATTAATTGGTACAACACAACGAAAAATGAAAGATGTTGGCACAATATAAATTAACAATAATAAAAATATGCAGACTTGTAATGCACATTACGGGTTTGCTTTAAAGCAATGAAACCATAATTTTGTTGTTAAATTCATGATCAAATACAGTTAACAAAAGCAGACAATGGTTTCTACTAACACATATTCTAGCACCATGTGGGCACTGCAGGTGGCTTGCTGTTATTTACTTTCAAAATGGTTATTATTTCCAGTAACGATTTAATTAGATAATTACAACAATACATGTTACTTCAGAAAAAAACCCACCTTGTTCATAGAGAAGCTTCATGTTTACGTCTTTGTGTGCCACCATGTTGTGCAATAAAGAGATCACATTTTGAATTACATTTCCCAGCACATTATCTTGATGCGTCTGTAATAAACAACATAAAGACAGTGAGCACACAACACAGCCAAAGTGCTTGTACGTCTATGTGATGATGAATCAGAGCTTTACAAAAGGGTGGCTCGGCTGACGGACATGCATTCCGATTGCCAGATGTGCATAAAATCTGTCCTTTATAAGGCAGCAAATTTATTGCAAACATGTTTACATTTTGAGGAAGATTAATGATTTTTTTAGTACCTTGCATCAGAGAGTGTAATTATTTGTAAAGCATGTAGGGAAGGAGATTTATTTATAAACACAGACAAGACAATACCTTTTATCCGTGTCTGAGCACCACATAACAAATGAAATAAAAGGTATTAAAGTTTATCTATATAAAAACAAAAGATGACGCTATTAGGCTGTACATGCCGTTGCCTTGATAAACGATAGACTACACTGTCTGTGCAAAGTGCCTTCTGACAGTATCATTAATTTGTCTCTCAAGACAAATGCATTATCCAAATCACACTGAAGTATGGAACACAAATTACCTTGCAATTAGGCTACAGAATTCGAACAAAAACACTTTCAAACAACTGTTCCATAACAAACATTATTTTATTCTTTTAAGCCCATCTCCGAGCACAGACATAAAAATACTAACAGCTTAGTTGTCAGAGTGCTCTAACGCTTTTATGTCTAGAATGTTGCATGACTGGCGACTAAAAATCCTGAACACGAGAGAAATCTGAATTGTGAGTTTGCCGCAGGTTTTGTGGGTGAGGCTTCTGTTCAGACTGCTAGGAGACAGGCACAGATCAAATCTCTGAGAAGATTTCAGGCTACAGGTGTAACAGTTTCCAGCGGTTGCATGCTGGATTATTATGGCTCTGTACAAGTATAGCTGACACATCATTGCATTCCAGCAGATCTGGAGGTGTGTTTAGCTTCTAAGGACGACAATGGTTAATTTGCATATTTCAGCAGTGATGCACTGGGAGACATCTCAAGCTCACTCCAACCTGAATTATCGCAAATACTTTCTGTTTTAAGAAAGCAAACTTTTGCTTTCCATACCATTTTAGTAAGAGGGCTTTTAGGACCATTGTAGCCCCTTACACACCCCAACGAGTTCTGGTTCACCATGAGCTTGCTGGTTAGTCTGTATTTCCAGCAGGAGATGGCTAATGTCTGGGTTCTGACCCCGTATTTCAAAGAGGCACAGCAACGACATATGATATACCCACACTATTTTACTATCAATGTATAGTGCAATATATGTCCATCACTCAATTTCTGAAAATGGCTAACCAATCACATTGTGCTTTCTCAAGTAAAGATTCGCCTCTTTCTAATGATCAAAGCTTCCAGTGACTGGTCATCAAATCGTGTGACTGTCTTTGACGTGAACCTGAAGTGAAAGGAATACAGGGGCTGCCATCTTCAGTCCTTTGTAAATAATGCCAGTTGCCTGGCATTCATGCTGAGCTTTTGGCTTTAGTTGGTTTTGAGGCAAGCATCAATATGGAAGTCAGGCAACTAGCATTGATAAGTATATTCTGAAGATGGCAGCCTCTGTAAACCTCTCACTTCAGGTTCCCATTAAGTAGTTGTGCTCAGCAAGATTTCGGATATCCAAACTACCCAGATAATCCAAACTTTTTCCACTATCCGAACCTTGAATAGCAATTCGGATATTTTTTAGAATCCAAATAGACTATCTGAGCAAACTCAGATTTCCCATCTGAAATCCGAAATCCGGGCGGATAGTTAGTTCAGATATCTGAGCAGAAGCCAAAATCACCTTCAATGGCAAAAATCCCGTTCAAAGGTAGAGAGGGAGGGAGGGGGAGACAGAGAGAGAGAGAGAGAGAGAGAGAGACCCCCGAAAGGGGTTTTTGCCATTTAAAGAGACTCCGTAACAAAAATTGCATCCTGTTTTTTATCATCCTACAAGTTTCAAAAGCTATTCTAATGTGTTCTGGCTTACTACAGCACTTTCTACTATCACAGTCTCTGTAATAAATCAATGTATCTTTCCCCTGTCAGACTTGTCAGCCTGTGTCTGGAAGGCTGCCAAGTTCTTCAGTGTTGTGGTTCTGCTATGAACTCCCCCTTCCAGGCCCCTCTATGCACACTGCCTGTGCATTATTTAGATTAGGGCAGCTTCTCTCTTCTCTCTTATCTTTTACAAGCTGGATAAATCGTCCTCTGAGCTGGCTGGGCTTTCACATACTGAGGAAATTCAGACAAGGGCAAAGCTGTTTGCAGGAAGAAAAGAGCAGCCTGAAACTTCAGTGCATGAGAGCTGCAGGGGGAAAGAAACACACAAATGATCTCTTGAGATTCAAAAGGAAGGGTGTATACAGCCTGCTTGTGTATGGATGTATTTTCTATGTGTGGACATACTGTACATCAACCTACTTCCTGTTTTAGTGGCCATTTTGTTTGTTTATAAACAAACTTTTTAAAACTGTTTTTAACCACTTTTAATGCGGCAAGGAGCGGCGAAATTGTGACAGAGGGTAATAGGAGATGTCCCCTAACGCACTGGTATGTTTACTTTTGTGCGATTTTAACAATACAGATTCTCTTTAAAGAGACTTTTGGAAGCATTTTAAGCCATTTTCAGGTCACATCCGGTTCTCTATCCGGATATCCGAATCCGTCCGGATACTGAGGTCGGATATCAGATTCGGATCGGAAAATTTTAAACTCGGATATTCGACCCGGATCGGATATCTGGGTATCCGGATCCGAATTAGATCCAGACAGTGAAAAGTGGTATCCAAGCAGCATTGCCATTAAGTAAAGAAAGTAAGTTCCCACCAGAGAGTCTGTAGCCAGGTTTGGTTTAAAAAATTTTAAGACACTTTTGACCCAGATTTTCACAACAAACTCATGGTTTTTATGAAAAAATACAAGCAAAAGGAAATTTTTTCCACTTACTCATCCTACCCCTGACCTGCTTTTTCTTCTGGTTGGTCTATAGGCAGGAAAGACATCTTACACTTATTACATGCATCTGTGTATTTATGTATATCACAGCCTAGGCTGTTTAGCTGTGCAAAATTTCCCCCCAGACCATTCTGGGAGGCCAGGTATTATTTCTACTGACTTCGGAGCTCTCAGTAAACAAACATTCCGCACTGATGCACCTGCCAGCACCAAAGCTGTGATTAATATCAAAGTGTAAATCAGAGTGAGGAAAGATTTTACTATGGGCAAACACTGACTAAAAAAAAATATCTATGAAGTAATAGTGTAAAAAATATGCAATTTTATTCATTATGTCGTTTTCAGTGCAGTTCCTCTTTAAGCTGTTAATCAAAATTCTCAAGTGCTTGGTACAACCTCATTTACAAAAACAAACGGAGCCTCATGATTAACTCTTTGTCAGTCTCTATCCTGATAGAGAAATATTATAAAATTAAATTTCACCTACAGTACATATCAAAATTATAAAAGAAAAATGTCTCATGTCCTAAAATTGAAAATGAAGGGAAAAAAGCAAGCAAAGTAAGCAGATTAATACAGTGTACTTGTGAGGCTGAATTATAAAAAGCTTCTTTTCACTTTTAATGCAGCACTCACCTCACGAGGGGTCCACGGTAACTTACGAATTCATTAAGACTGGTAAACCCATTTTGCTGAGATTAAGGAGGAAATACATTCCCCTCAATCCATCAAAAGAACAAGTTGATATTATTTGTGGGAGAGATGTCGCAAACGTGGGCATTTAATGAACAGTACGTTTGACAGCTTTAATAAAACACAGCAATCGCCAACTGAGATAATTAGAATTGAAGCAGCAAAATTCTAGTGTTTGGCAACACAGATGAAACAACTTCATTAAAATGTGCGGCTTTTGCAAATGAAAAGCATGGAAGCACTGGACCCTGAAGAATCAGCCTTCTCAAAACCAATTGCTTCAGTGTTTAAGCAGGACAGCCATGAAACACCAAGGGCATGGCAAAGAAATACAAGAAGCAAATGTGATTATATTTCAAAACATACATAGGTTTACATGCCATTTCAAGAACAGTCCCTTCTTACATCAGTTCTGTTCAGAAATAAGTTGCTATATCCATAGGCAGGCAGGAAAAGGTTAAAAAATGTATTTTTAACAATACAAACTTTTCTAATCAAGTGTAGTAACTTTATACCAGTCAATCATGGATCAACGGTTCAGTCATATATGATAAGGCTAACAACTGTAATACCATACTGTGCTCTCCTAGCAGTGCACTGCATCCTTTGGCTCCCTCCAACGGCTTGACAATTGTAAGTCCTCAAATGTTAAAATGGTCTTAAAGTGAAACCCCATGTTTGTTGAGACATAAGCAATCGCATCAGTTCAGATTTATATATTGTTAGGATTGATGACACTTGATGACAATTGTTTTCCTTGTTAATCTGAGTTCAGATGCTCATGCACACTTAGTCATACAAACTCTGTCAAAACTGGTAGTGTCACACTTTCCTGCCAAATACTCAAATCGTGCAGTTGTAGAAAACAAGCAACAATTATTTCACTAGGCTACCAAGGTAAGCTATAAGAGGAGTGTGGGGGACCATTAGTCTGTCAGGGTAAGCTATAAGGGGGAGGGGGACCACGAGACTACCAGGGAAAGCTGTAAGGGGGGACAACTAGACTACCACTAGACCCTAAGGAAAGCTATAGATAAGAGGGGGACCACTAGAGCAAGCTATAAGAGGGAGGCTATTACAATGAAAATACTGTTAAGCGACCTCTTATAACCCCACCTACTTTTGAGACCAACCCCCTGCATAATATAATACTTAATTTTATATTTAAAAATATACATTAGTGTAGCAGGATTAGTATGGCATTAGTAGCAGAAATATATATATATATATATATATATATATATTGTACAGGACTCAAGGGATGGGTCCTGGATGGAAGATATGTGGCCCCTTGTTTTGTACAAGGGTCCTTTCTGGAAGCAGGTGTGGACTGGGGAAGGAGCACGGGGTAGTTTTGGCAACCATCGGTTGCCCTGTTGTGTTCGGGTTGCAGGGTCCCGATGCTCTGGAACAGGAGGGAAGGAATTGGGTGGGCCTTCCTGTTCCACCCCAGTCCATTCCTGGTTTTGGGAGCAGTCAGGCCAGGATAAGAGTGCTCTGTGAAGGGGGCGTGGTGTCTTATGTATGGAGCAGGTGAGCTGCTAGCTGGAGAGAAGCTTGGTGAACACCAGGACTGCTACTGTTTGTGTGTTTTGCGTAAAGACCTGTTTTCCCAAAGTTGGATTATTTAAAAACAGTGGACTTTGTCATGGACTGTGGACTCTTCCAACAGGCGGATGTAAGCCTAAACCTTATTTAAAGTTTTTGTTTGCTGAGAAAGCATATTTGTTCATTTGTTTGCTGCTGAGTCCTTAATAAACTGGACTTTCATTTACGTTTCTGTCTCCTGCGTGCTAGCTGTGATCCCAGAGCTACCCCCCAACTGTCACAACTGGTGCTCGGATGCGGGCAAGCAGCACGGCAGAAAAAAAAAATTTTTTTTTTTTTTGAAAACTGACATTTAAAGAGACAGTGCTTGTTCAAAGATGGAGGGACTGTTGAATCAGCTGGCCCAGGCCACAGTCCAATTACAGCAAAGCATGGTGGTGCAGCAACAGACCACAGAGGCCCATCTGACAGCCCTAAGAGAGGCCGCTCAAGTTCAGCAGGAAACCATTTAGGCGCAGCTGACAGCCATGGCGACTCAGCAAAGCTCCACAGGTGCCCAGCTGGTGGCGTTACAAGAATCTGCTGCCGTACAGGCAAAGGTACTAGCCGAGGCAGTGCAGCAGCTTGCTTCAGGAAGGGAGTCAGCTGCGGTTGCCCATAGCAACCAGGCAACCACTCGAGCCAGCCATTTCCTCCAGAAGATGACCCCCACTGATGATGTGGAAGCGTTTCTTACTACCTTTGAGAGGACTGCCGAGCGGGAGGGGTGGCCGAAAGATAAGTGGGCAGGCCTGATAGCCCCCTTTCTGTCTGGAGAACCCCAGAAGGCGTATTATGATCTGGCTCCGGCTGATTCTGTGAACTATGACAAGCTAAAGGCCGAAATCCTCGCACGCCCAGAGTTTCGGGGACAGTCTGGTGTTTTCCCCCTGTCTCCAGTCGATGGTGGCAGTGTGAAAAACATACAACATAATAATGATGATGTTATTATTGAAATGCCAGAGGATGATTGTGACCAGCTTAATTGTAATAATGCTGATAATGTACTTGATGATCAAAAGAATGGGGAACATGCCAGTACAGAGGTCGAGTTGCACTCTGAGGGGGGGGATTTCTCTCCTTTACAGGTTATGATAGGGGAGGAAGATGAGAATAACTCCTCTCAGCCGGTACAGCCTGATTTAGAGGTGTCACGGGAACAGTTTGGCACTGCGCAGATGAGGGATCCCACTCTAACTCGTGCCCGAGAACAAATTACTGTTGTTAATGGGGTTCCTCAAGAGCCTGGGGCTGATGAGCGGTGGCCCTATTTTGCCCTTAATAATGATCTGCTGTATCGAGTCGCCAAGGTTCGAGAGGAGGTGACTGAACAGTTATTGGTTCCTCAGCCTTACAGGCGCATGGTGTTGGACATGGCACATAATGATGTGTTGGGAGGCCACCTGGGGGCTGAGAAAACTGAGGCCCGAGTAATGGATCGTTTTTACTGGCCAGGTTTGAAGTCCGAGGTAAAAACATATTGTGTAACCTGTCCTACTTGCCAGTTGACTGCTCCGGCCCCACATTTTCGTAGCCCTTTGGTGCCCCTGCCCATCATTGAGGTGCCATTTCAACGTATAGCTATGGATTTAGTAGGCCCTTTGGTAAAGTCTGCTCGAGGTCATCAGTACATACTGGTAATCCTTGATTATGCCACCCGTTACCCGGAAGCTATTCCCTTGAGAAAGGCTACGTCCAAGGCGATTGCTCGAGAACTTTTTCAGATGTTCTCAAGGACTGGGTTTCCCAAGGAAATTCTCACCGATCAGGGCACACCGTTTATGTCGAGGGTGATGGCGGACGTTTGTAGGTTGTTCCAAATAAAACAACTGCATACGTCCGTCTATCATCCACAGACAGATGGCCTTGTAGAGCGTTTTAATAAGACCCTAAAACAAATGTTGAAACGGGTGGTGGAAAAAGATGGAAAGAACTGGGATTATTTACTTCCGGCATTATTATTTGCAATTAGGGAGGTTCCACAGGCATCTACAGGGTTTTCCCCGTTTGAGCTGGTGTACGGTCGCAGACCTCGGGGATTGTTGGATGTGGTAAAAGAGGCCTGGGAGAGTGAAGTTAGTCCACACAAAAGTGTGTTGGAACATGTGTCCCAAATGCAGGAGAGAATTTCAGGGGTTCTGCCATTGGTTAAAGAACATTTGTTAAACGCTCAAGACGCACAGCGCAGAGTGTACAATCGATCTGCGAAGCTAAGACACTTTCAGGTGGGTGACAGAGTCGCTGTACTCATTCCCACCGTGGAAAGTAAGTTTTTGGCTCGATGGCAAGGCCCTTTTGAAATTGTTGAAAAAATTGGAGAAGTTAATTATAAGGTACACCAGCCCGGGAAAAGAAAACCCTACCAGGTTTATCATATAAATCTATTGAAACCCTGGAAAGATCGGGAGCCTGTGGCTGTTTTGGCAGGTGCACGAGTTGATTCTCAAGGGAGCACTAGCAGCATCCAGGTAGCTACCACTTTGACTAAAGCTCAGACCCAACAAGTGAGAGAATTCCTGCAGAGAAATAAGGATCTGTTTTCAGACTTACCTGGACTCACTAATGTCATCAAACATGACATTTTTACAGAGCCAGGAGTAAGGGTCTGTGTGCGACCCTATCGCATACCTGAGGCCCGAAGGAAGGCAGTCTCAGAGGAAATTAAGAAAATGCTACATTTGGGAATCATTGAGGAATCGCAGAGTGAGTGGTCAAGCCCAATCGTGTTGGTACCTAAGCCCAATGGTACTCTCAGATTCTGCAATGATTTCAGAAAACTTAATGAAGTCTCCAAATTTGATGCCTACCCAATGCCGCGGGTAGATGAATTAATTGAAAGATTAGGCCCTGCTCGCTATATTACTACCCTTGATCTTACAAAAGGGTATTGGCAGATTCCGTTGGCTGAGTCTGCCAAAGAAAAAACGGCTTTCTCCACCCCCGATGGCCATTTCCAGTACTGCAGGATGCCTTTTGGGTTACAAACTGCTCCAGCCACGTTCCAAAGGGCAATGGACAAGTTGCTCAGACCCCACCAGAGGTACACCTCAGTGTACCTGGATGATATTGTCATCTTCAGTAGGGACTGGGAGTCCCACTTGCCAAAAGTGCAGGCGGTGTTAGACTCGCTGAGGGAAGGTGGGTTCACGGTGAACCCTGAAAAGTGTGCAATAGGGATGGAAGAGGCACGATATCTGGGATATGTGGTAGGAAAGGGGATGGTAAAGCCACAGTTAAAAAAAATAGAAGCCATTCAAAATTGGCCCCGGCCCTTGTCAAAAAAACAAGTGCGTGCATTCCTGGGCATAGTCGGGTATTACAGAAGATTCATACCAAATTTTTCCTCACTTGCAGCCCCTTTGACTGATCTAACAAAAGGCAGGAAGTCAGTCATGATAAAGTGGAACTCTGAGGCTGAAAAGGCTTTCAGGGAACTCAAGTCTGCACTTTGCCAACATCCCATTCTGGTAGCTCCTGATTTTTCCAGGGAATTCGTAGTTCAGACGGATGCTTCAGATGTGGGTCTAGGGGCTGTTTTGTCACAAGTCGTCAATGGAGAGGAGCATCCAGTGATTTTTCTCAGCCGGAAACTCAACCCAGCTGAAAAAAAATATGCAGTAGTGGAGCGAGAGTGTTTGGCCATTAAGTGGGCTTTGGACTCTCTTCGCTACTATCTGCTGGGTAGGAGATTCCGGTTGGTGTCTGATCATGCCCCTCTCACATGGATGAAACAGAACAAGGGGTCAAATGCCAGGGTGACCCGATGGTTTCTTGCATTACAAGAGTTCAAATATATAGTGGAGCATAGGCCTGGGAGACTGCATCAGAATGCTGATGCCCTCTCCCGAGTCCATTGTTTGGGCTCCTCTAATGCCTCTACCTCCCTGGAGTTGAGGCAGAGGGGGGGGGATATGTACAGGACTCAAGGGATGGGTCCTGGATGGAAGATATGTGGCCCCTTGTTTTGTACAAGGGTCCTTTCTGGAAGCAGGTGTGGACTGGGGAAGGAGCACGGGGTAGTTTTGGCAACCATCGGTTGCCCTGTTGTGTTCGGGTTGCAGGGTCCCGATGCTCTGGAACAGGAGGGAAGGAATTGGGTGGGCCTTCCTGTTCCACCCCAGTCCATTCCTGGTTTTGGGAGCAGTCAGGCCAGGATAAGAGTGCTCTGTGAAGGGGGCGTGGTGTCTTATGTATGGAGCAGGTGAGCTGCTAGCTGGAGAGAAGCTTGGTGAACACCAGGACTGCTACTGTTTGTGTGTTTTGCGTAAAGACCTGTTTTCCCAAAGTTGGATTATTTAAAAACAGTGGACTTTGTCATGGACTGTGGACTCTTCCAACAGGCGGATGTAAGCCTAAACCTTATTTAAAGTTTTTGTTTGCTGAGAAAGCATATTTGTTCATTTGTTTGCTGCTGAGTCCTTAATAAACTGGACTTTCATTTACGTTTCTGTCTCCTGCGTGCTAGCTGTGATCCCAGAGCTACCCCCCAACTGTCACAATATATATATATACACACCGGTATATATTCAAAATAGCATATTATTACCATATATTGTAGTAGCAACACCATTAAGTTTTATGATAAATGGCATACATAGCCAAACTTCACGTGTTTTTTTATGTACATTAGCACTTTTTACTTTGTGAACCGAGAAACTGCATTTTTCTATTTGTTTTCCCTAGGAAATAAAATAATTATTTGGGAAAAACAGCACCCAAAGAAAATCTATTTTTCCTGAAAAAAATGATGCATCTACTAAGGTGATCATCAGTGGAGATAATCAGCTATTGCTGATTAAATAGGGACATACAGTAGCTAAAATCTAAAATTTGCTCTAGTCCATAAAAAGGAAAATAAGTCTAGGTTTGAAGTGGTAAAAAAAAAACATCAAAACAACAACTTTTGACTAATATTGAGGGTACAGTACCAGCCCATAATCGCTTTGTTTTGTATTTATTGAAGTGAAGTGTTTTTGGGAAGCCATATATATCTTATGGCGCTTAATCAGGTTTGCTCATTAAAGGTGGCCACACATCAGGTGACTTATTGACAACCCGATTCAATTATTATAATCGAATCGAATTAAAATCGGCACCACCAAGTGCATGCCCGATTGACAATGTCACCAATTTCGGGCCCAAACTGGTCGCAGGAATCGGTCAAACATGCTGCAAGATGTAGGGCCGACTTGCTTGATCGGGTGCACGGCGGTAATGGCAAGTGATATCAGAACGAGCAACAAACGTGAGGAAACCCTGATGCTGTCTCCCCTAATGTGCAATGTACCCTCGCCCCAGCGCACTATACATTACCTGTCCATGGCCACCACTGGCTCCAGAGTAACATGGGCACCGACAACCACATGGGGTGCGTGTATGGACCAAGGACTGCATTTTTGGAGCCAGCGTCACTGCATATATAACTACATATCTGTCTGAACTGGAAGAGGGGAAACTGATGAGGCAGATCAGCCAATTTAAACCTTTTAAGAAATTCACAGATCCTAATATATTTATCTAATCCAGTCTTAGAAAACCAGGATGCGTCCATTCCCGCAAGGAAGTTAGGATAATTAGCTATAGAAGCTAAGCATAAAAACTAGTAGATATTACACAGTAGACATTAAACAACTTTACAACAGATAACTTGATTAATATTGGTCACAGCATCACCGCCATTAGTTTTGTTCTGCATGATGCAGTACAAAGCTATGGAATCTGTAATCGCATACTACTGTTGCTTACAGCCATGATTAATTGCTAAGATCCTCAGAGACTTGCTCCCCCCTTATAGTAGCCCCCTTCATGCTGCCACTGTAGCTCCCATTCTCCACTTCAAACTCAAGGGTACCTGCTCCCGCACAATTTTTTTGTAGAAGCCACACCAGGGCTGTACTGGGCATGCATGGCTACTAATTTCGAACCGCGCACGCCCACGATGCTCTCAGCCACAGATGCAATGCACATCGGTTTAAGAGCAAGATTTCACAATGCAGCATTGAGTGGACAGCGAATATACCAGCTCTGAATGGGGTTTTCAGTGGTAGCAATTGAAGCCAGGCACAATGAGGTACACCAAGTGGCTAAAGACCTTAGAGATTAAGAACGTATACAGAACTTTTAAATTCCTCCTCACCTAGGGTACACGTTAAAAAACAAAATGGGGTGGCTAATTTTACTTTTAACCTTCCAAAAAACAAAATGCAAATAAGTGAATAAACTTTACTGAAGCCCTTACTAGACACATTTTCTCACTCCCTAGGTCAGTATGTACAAACAAAATGGGCCACACATTAATAGGAGCACCTCTCTTGAGAGTGAAGTGCTTTTGCTAATGTGTAGCAACAAGCAGGACATGATCAATGGCTGCATATTAGTATTGCATTAATGTGAACCTGAAGTGACATGTGACATGATGAGATAAACATACACACATATGATACTAGCCTTACTAATAAATAATGTGAAGTCCCTTTCTGTTTTCCAGTACAGGAAGAATTAAAATACTTGAGTTGTTAATTATGCAAAAAAAGTTTCTTTGAGCTTATCGACTAAATGAATCCAAGTAACTCATTTTCTGAAGAGCTTGTACAGCCACGAAACAGTGATAGACAGTTTGCGATAAGGATTTACTGAAGGAAAGTTCAAATGGGCAAATGGGCATTCATTACTCCTGCTTAAAAGCAAAGTGTGGATTTGAAACGGCAACTGTGATAGAATGATGCAATGTTATAAATAAAGCTATATAACTGAAAATAAAAATATGAGACTTTTTACAGTTCATTATAACATATCTTTATTTTGCATCAGGTTCACTTTAAAGAGAACCCGAAACGGAGTACTTCCTGGGTCGTGGCTTGGCTTCCTATTGGAGGAAGCTAGCAGAGGTGGGGAGAGGCGGGGGCAGCCTGTAATCAAGGCGGGGATGCTGAGGAGGCTGACTGACAAGCCTCAGATAAACGAAGCAGGCTAGCGACAAGCAGATTGTCGCTAGCCTGGTGATTTTTTCATGGGGGACAGGAGAGTGCAGGAAGGGGGGGGGGGGGGGGGGGCTGGCAGCAGCGATAGAATGACACAAAGGAATGTCATTGTGCACATGACATGCCTCTGGGTCCTATTAAGATTTCAATATTCCGCCTCAGGTTCTCTTTAAAGGGGCACTATGGCTAAATTCTTCTTATATTATCATTTAATATAAAATATGTGCAATTGTAGCAATGTGTAAGACTTGTATTGTGGCTGAAAAAAACTCTGCTTCAATATTGCTTTACCCTAAATCAGTGCTGGAGTCCCGTCGCCAGAGACAGCTAAGCGACGCTGAACCAGCACATTCCATTCTGCAGGAGGAGGCTGCCTTATCAGTCGTTTCATCTGAAGTTGTAATCTCCCCCTTTGATGTATCGGGAGAGGTTTCACCCAACGTCTAACTGCACATTAGTGCTGTTACAGCTTCTCTGATCTGCCGTACGTCTCAGGACAATGACTTACGGCTCTGATGAAAAAAATGCTCCCCGCTGAGGCCCCCCTTCAGAGACACAAGCAGGACACTGGCTACACAGCACTTGCGTGTGCTGAATCAAGACGCTGGAATCCTGTGCATAAGAGAAGCTGGTCTCCATGGCAACTGACAACAAGTGGTGACCCTGCCTGTGCCAGCTTCTCTGAAGGGAGGCCTCAGCGGGGAGCATTTTTTTCATCAGAGCCGTAAGTCATTGTCCTGAGACGTATGGCAGATCAGAGGAGCTGTAACAGCACTAATGTGCAGTTAGACGTTGGGTGAAACCTCTCCCGATACATCAAAGGGGGAGATTACAACTTCAGATGAAACGACTGATAAGGCAGCCTCCTCCTGCAGAATGGAATGTGCTGGTTCAGCGTCGCTTAGCTTTCTCTGGCGACGGGACTCCAGCACTGATTTAGGGTAAAGCAATATTGAAGCAGAGTTTTATTCAGCCACAATACAAGTCTTACACATTGCTACAATTGCACATATTTTATATTAAATGAGAATATAAGCAGAATTTAGCCATAGTGCCCCTTTAAGCAGTACAAAGATAACTGTGGTGGTACATCAGATTTGCAAAAATCGATGCAATGTGGAAGAGCTGGGTAAGTATCAACATCATGTAGAAATAGAACATTTGGCAGTTTTCTAAAAGTATTATAATATATAGTCAACATCAAGCTGAGAACTTCTATAGTTTATTTAGCTATACTCCTCCATTATAACACCACAACACTATCTTCCAATATAGCAAGTATGCAATCTGCATATATATATATATATATATATATATATATATATACATATATATATACATATATATATATATGTATATATATATATATATATATATATATACATACACAGTATTTTATGTATTATTTTATTCACTTTGGTAGCAACAACATAGTCTTGAACTCTCTACAGAGAATACCAAACTAGTAATATCAGTACCTGCCTGTAAATGTACATAGAAATAAATTACAAAACAGGATGAACACAAACATAAATAAATGAAAGAAAGCACGGTCATATGCAATATGCATTGGATGAAGTCAAAATTGTAATTCAATCTTTTAGCCACAAGCAACTGTTGAAATCATATATTTAAAGTATGCAGGGTAGTAAATTGCATCTTCTAAAGTGTGAACAGATCTAAATCAAAGTGCATATTTATACACGGCACAAAATGAAATATTTGTTGATATTCCACTCTAGTTTCATTACTATAATATGTAGATTCCATTATACCATTGTTACTGCTAAAGGCATCTTTGAAGACTCAGTGATGTTTAAAGCCATGGCCTAAATTAGTTTATCACTTCATCAACTGTACCCATGAGGCTGGCAATTTCTTTTGGATGCTGTTACAGTGCTGTGCCTGCAGGCATAGAATGTGACGAATGAACCAAGCGCACATTGCTAGAATTTGTACATTTGGAATGAAAAAGGAATTGTCTAACAAGGACAGAGGTCCCAGAAGACGGAGGACACCTCCTTTGTGTTTTGCTTACAGTCTAAGAAGACAAGGCCATCTGTTTAAAGACTGCTCTTATCTGGACCACTAACCCAAAAATGACAAGTCTGATTAAGCTTAACATTTTCTCATGAACACAGAAAGCAATGAATACGCTATGAGCAATGGAAGCATATGATAAAACACATCTTTCTTTACACATGTTTATAAGAAACTGCATGTACTCCATAAGGGACTCCAAGAAAATCAATCATGTAATGAGGTAAAGTTAGACAGTCACTCTGGGACTCAGGTCTCAGAAGAGACAAAGGATGGCCACAAAGACAAAAATAAAGTACTCTGCAAAACAAGAATTCGGTGTCTGGCATTTCAGATTAAGCATGTACTAGCAGAAAAAAGATGGAACCTAACATGGGTACAGTCCTGGAACATTTATGAGGGTTCACATGCAGAGCAGGGCACCAAGTCCATAAAAAGTATAGCAGGTTCTAGCCTTGCCCCAACCCCCACCTCAAAGGACGCTCTGCCACTTGACCTTGCTTGTTGTCAAGACAAGCGTCCTGGTACAGTTCTGACAGATAATATTAGCAAGTGACCCGAAGTATGATGCCAAAGAGCTCTAAAAACGGTCACAGTAAGACACCATTTACACTTAATCGGTTGGTACGCTTTTTTTCCTTCTCCATAGCAGAGCATTATGAAAAATCTTTCAGTTAAAATGCGTATAGTGTGAACTATGCCATTGGGAAACATGGGCATTACTTTGAAAATCAGTTGTCCTTTCAGTTATAACTGAGAGCAATTGATTAAGTGTAAGGGCCCGTTTCCACTTCTTAGTGATGCGAATGCGGCTACCTAGCTGCGGGCGGATGCGGCCATGCGAGAATCTGCAGCATGCTCCGCACAACATGCACGCAGTGGAAACCCTTCCATTGCCGTGCATGTGTTTCAGGACACCTGCGGTGTGATGCGGCTATGTAGCCACATCGCACCACTCCTAGTGGAAACGGGGCCTAAATGGGGCCTAACAACAGCGCCACAACCAGTACTAAAGCCAGCATCGGCTCTAAGAGCCGGGAGAGCCAGACATGAAGGAGAAACAGCATGGGTGAATTACACTAGTTTAGTTGATCTACTATCAGTATTTATTTACAGATCTGGTAGTAAAGACGTAAGATGGGCATATATTTTAAGATAGTAGGATGCCAACAGTTCTATTATGGAATGTGAGGAGTCTAAATTACCTACATGAATGGTTGTTAGTCTAATTATTTAAACTTATATAACCCTAGTATACAGTACGTAATTTGTTAAATCTCATAGTAAAGACCTAAGGCCGCTCATGGCGGCAGAACACCAAGACCCATGCTGAGGCGCAAGCCTCTGGGTCTCGGCGGCCACCTGACGTCACTGGAGCGCATGACGCTCAGCTCCCATATTGAGTAGGCGGCAGTCACGTTCCCAGTACACGCTCCGCCGCTGTAAGCAATAGTTACATGCGTACTCTGCGAGTCAGCTGACGGCTGACACGCTGAGGTAGGATTGGTTCTTTTGGATTCCTTTACGTTCTGATTGGTTAGTCCTTGTATAAAGGAAAGGTGAGTTCCCTCAGTTATCGCCTGTGATAGCCTAAGCTGGGCTCGTTGCTGAGACTGCGCTCACACCAGTTTGCCAGTGTTGTTGTCGACTTTGCCTGTCTCTTTACTAAGCTTAATCCTAGATTGCTTTATCATTGCTGACTTCTGCCTGTCCCTGGCCACGTTTCTCGATTGGGTCATCTGTTGCCAACTCTGCTTGAACCCGTATTACCCTGATTGCCACCTGGATTGATCCCTGCATGTTTAAGGACTTCCATGAACTCTGCCTGGTCTGACTTTGGCCTGGAACTGACCACGTATCTGTTTAGTGATTGAACTGCTTCATCCCCAGTCTACTATCCTTGATTTCATCTGGACTGCCTCAGCCTTTAGGCCTCAAGTGACTATTAAGTATACTGTGCTGCATTATTCATTGCTTTGTTTGGTGAATGCTATCTGTCAATCTGCATGCTACATCTACCTGCAGGGTTTTGTAGTGTTGTTATTAGGTAGGAGTTTGCGCAGGTGTTAGGACTGGGCTATAGGTCAGTCATATGGGCATACAGCCTGACCTATTGCAGGGAACCAGACAAGCCTGACACTCATCTTAATGGTAAAAGGATTATGACAGTTAAAATCCTGGTAGCACAGTACTAGGCCACGTCCTTTGCATCCAATTTAAAGAGGAACTCCAGCCTAAACAAACATACTGTCATTAAGTTACATTAGTTATGTTAACCTCCCTAGCGGTATGGACAGAAATGTCCGTTCAAAAAAACATGCTGTGAACAGTATAAACATGCATACACATCAATACTCTCCTGCACTGTATACTAGACCCTTGCTTGACACATTTTGGCAAGTTACAGGGAAAAAAAAGTTTTAAAAATACATTTTATCACTGTTTGCACAGAAATCCTGGGGAAATTGAACGCTGGGAAGGTTAATTAAAATAGATAGGTAATATAATCTCTTACCCACCCTGTTTTAAAACAACAGGCAAATGTTTGATTTCATGAGGGCAGCCATCTTTTTGGTTGAAAGGAGGTGACAGGGAGCATGAGACACAGTTACAACTGTCCTGTGTGCTGATCACCCCTCCCAGTTGCTAGGCAACGTGAACAACAACATAGAAAATCCCATCATGCTTTGCACAGCGTCAGGGAAAAAAACCCTGGGCAGTTTTCTTTGATGGGTGGAGCTTAGCTAAAAATTATGCTTTGGTAAGAAAAATAAAGTTCTGATGCTGTGAAACTGTTAAACGCCAAGCCTTTTCAGTCCTGCTGAGTAGATTTTTAGTCTGGAGGTTCACTTTAAGAGGAGTGGTGGTGCTGGATAGTAAAAATACAACCTTTACAATCCTTTGGTGGGTGGGGGAGAAGAAGGGAAATGATAAGAATTGTAAGTATGGTTGTATGGTTAATGTGAAATAAATGAATTATGCACTAAAAAAAAAACCCTATCACCTTCCCACTCTTGTATTTTGCAGAATGTTTCAAATAATTAGTAAAGATTGCTTTTTATTGATTCTGTGCCCAGTGCTAAGTTTTGGATTGTTTTGGTTCCAGTGAGCAGGTTTTCATACATTGATCCTGCCAGTTCTTGCCTAGAATTAGTGCCAGTGACTTTGCCTCATTACTGGACTTATGGACTTCCTTTTCACAGTTGATGGGTGCCAACATGGCTCTTTCCATGCCGAAAGACAGTATACAGCGATGCTGGTGTACAACCCTTTTCAAAATACAGTTGAAGACCATTGGGGAACTGTGTAAAATGTAAATAAAACAGAATATAATGATTTGCTAATAATGTAGTCTTCCATATTCAATTAGAAAAACATTACAAACATATTAGATACTGAAAATGTAAAATTATAGTTTTATTGAAAATCTATGTCCACTTTTATTTTTGCATTGAGCCAATCAAATATAATTATCAATAATTAATTATCAATATAATCAAATATAATTCCTGCTAATTTGGTTTGGCTTAAAAGTATGTACACATGCAAAATAACTGTTCCCTGTATTTCCTAGGGCAATAGCCCTGAGCACAAGCAATACAGACAGACACTGTTGCTATGGAGAGGGGAGGAGGCTTGACAGCACAGTGCTCAATGGAGCAGCTTCTAGTGGGCAGGGTAAGGAAGGGAACAATAAGCTTGATTGGCACAGTCATGTAAAGAAGATTCAGCAAGCCTGATCTTTGAATGATGTCCGGGGGCAGCTGTACACATTCTAAATTCTTAGCCGAGTCCCAACTAGTGTGTGTACTTGGCTTAATTCCAGGCTGTATAATTATTAGCATCTTCCAGACTATCTCTGGTAATTAGATTAATTGGCAGCAGGATTGTAACATGACTTAGTATAAAAAGAGCATCTCAGAGAGACTTTACCGAGCACTTAGGAAAATGTCAATTCATAAAGGCTGTTACTGCATGAGAAACTGAAGTTATCGAGCAGTGATGTAAATTACCGACTTGTGTGGTAAATACCTCAACAAATGTCATCAAATGTCAATTCATAAAGAATAGATCATGCGCCATTGGCTACAATCTACTGTGTTTACCGAAAATATGCTGAAAGAAATAATAGATCACCTTATGCATTTAGAAAGCCTGAATATAGAGCGAGAAAAGAAACATTCTTTAAAAAAGTTCTTTAAAACTTGGAAGGCTTATTTAGAAAAATAATGTTCTAGAGAGTTGATTAGGAGTGTGAGGACTCCTTTACAAAACACTACCTGGTATCTAAAGCAAAAAATAGGTGGATATCTGGCGGTACTTGAAGTTTAATAACATGGGAGAAATAAATCTTTGGAAGAATAATGAGACAGGGGGGAATTCTGGAGGGAGATATTATGTGATGGAGACGCCAATATTGTATATAGTTAGGTGGGGTAGTCTAGATGTTAAATGTTAAGTTTATACAATGCGTACTGATCTTAATCTGCTGAAAGCAAAACATGTGTTGCATCTGGAAAAGGTGGACAACTCTATGATGGACATACAATTGACAAATTCTAGATGATGTTGAAATGAATCCAATTTGTCTGAGAGGTTAAAAGCAAGTGGGGATATTAAAATTTTGTTCATTTCTATGCATCTTTTGGAACCCCATTATGTACTTGTCTAATGGAGAAACGGTTTTCTTTCCTTACTCATGATATGATATCTAATATAAAATAGAAAAGCTGAAGGTTGTAAATGATTATTGTTGAAAAAGATATATGTTCATGGCTGTGTACTTTAGACATGTTGTTAAATGTTATATGACAATCTTCAATAAAAATTTATAAAAAAAAAACAAAAAAACATTGAAGTATTAAAGTTGTTACATTTATGGCAAAAAAAAAAAAAAAAAAGAATAGATCATGACATAAAAGTCTGAAATTTTTCCGGCAGCTTTAGTGTGGCGAAATGAGAGTGGATACTGTGGGAAGCCTGCATGACTCAAACAAACAGAGAGGGATAAGCTATGATTGAAAGGAGCAGAAGCCAATAGAAACAGCCCCGTCTCCTGCAAGTCCGGATGATACATTTTGATAGGACCCGCAGGCTTCTCTGGCGGGTCTAGCTTTTCTACCCTCAGGCAGTGAGCAGAGATTACGGAACAAAAGAGGCTTCTGCTGCCTCCCTTCGGTGGTTTAACCTCTTAGGTTCCTGTTTAAGGATGCAGAGTAGCTAGTGGGGAAATCACCTAAGCAGGGCATGTGTAATGTCTCCTGGAAGTTCATCTAACCTGTGGCAAATAAAATGTTAAGAAAGACTAATAGACAGATTCAGAGTGAGCAGAGGCAGTATAACAAACAGTATAGCAAAATATGTACATCTAAAGAGAAGTCGAATGCCTCTTGCTATTGTAATGCCCTCACAACACCTCGTTTTTGTCTATTAAAGCTGGTTAATTACCGAACTTCTACCACACCTGTGAACATTTTTATGAAGTACCACACAAAAGTCTAAAATACCTAATGTTGTGATTTACCGAGCACTTTACATTTACCGCACTGTGCACTATGAATAGAGGCCATAGATGTGTTTCGGTGCCCCCCCCCCCACCTCTCCCTCCAACTCCCCCCTCCCCGATTACGGGGGCGGATCAGGAGCTAGGGGCCCGTTCCTCTTCATTAATATGCAGAACAGGCAGCGCATAATATACATTACCTGCCCCCAGTGCTGGCATCTCCTTTGCTTCCTAGTTTATTGCCAAGTGCCATGCACTGCATGCAGCCAGCCAATCACCACGCGGGAACTGAAGCCGCATGGTGGTTCGCTGGCTGCATGCAGGGCACGTCAAACTAACCAGGAAGTAAAGGAGATGCCAGCGCTGTGGGCAGGTAATGTATATAATGCGCTGCCTGCTCTGCACATTAATGAACAGGACCACCTCCTGGGCCCCCTCCCAGCAGCAGGGCTCCCCAACACTGCAGTGGCATAGGGGCTACTCTACATTTACAGGCGCCACTGTTCCCGGTCTTAATGGAGTAAACAGTTTTAATCAGAGAAAGACGACTGTCAAAACACCTGATCTGTAGCCAGGGATGATCAGAAAATTTGACTAATATGCAAATCTGGGTTTTACAAGAACCATAACTTGCGGTGCTAAACAGAAACTTTGCAGGCCTAATTAGATTCAAGAGTTGCCCATTAATTGACTGTCAGTTTATTAATTAATCTAGCTGCTGGCTAATTAGTTGGAAGCTCCTGAATCTGATTAACCCCTGCAAAGTTCCTGTAAATCACCTGTCCCCTGTCATTCCAATCCCTATGGTACACACATTTGCTTGTCATCAAATTTTCTAATTGTTCCTTGATACAGCTAATCAATCATCACTAGTACCAGGAAATAAGCACTTCTAGAAGGTTAGCAATGGCTGTTTCCAGCTCTTTCTCAAGATATTGACTTTAATTCTAGGTACACACGATACAATTTTCTGGCAGATTTATCTTTGTTTGCTTGTACAGTGCCAAGCATACAAATAACTAGATGGAAAAAAGGAAAGAAAGTCAGCACCCTGCCACCATCTAGGCCTCTGTCAGGACTGCACTGGGACAGCAACACTCCTCAGTGCACGTCAGTGGCAGGAAATTGCTCAGTCAACGTGCTCAGCCACAAGATGTATAAGAAGTAAATTCAGGCAAAAGAACAGGGGGCAGCACTGTAGGACTCCAAGAAATTAAAAAAGACTTGGTACACACACAAAACGGTGTCCAGTCAAGTCCTGTCAGTTTTTGACACATGGAATCAGTTTTGCATGTGTTTCTATGGCTGTGTTCACACATAAAAGGTGTACAATTCCAGTCCAGTCCTGTCAGTGTTGCATGAGTTTCTATAGGTGTGTTAACACATATTGTAGACAGTGTACATTTCTGGTCTAGTCAGGTAATACTGATAGATAACAAATGCAAAACTGATGCATAAATCACAGGACAGGACAGTACTGGACCGGACCAGAAATGTGCAGATTTATGTGTGAACCGGGCCTAAAAGTGCATCAGGTAATCCAAATCAAGGCATGTGCAACATACAGAGAGAAAGCGAGGTGGGTGCCCAGGGATGGAAGGACAGCTAACAGCTATTTGGCATCAGCGGTAGGCTTCTTCAGAGCCGCGCTGACCTTGGATTGCCTGATGCACTATTAACATGCTTTAAAAAAAAGCCTTATAAAGCCTTTTACAATTTCATGTATACAAATGTATTTTTCTGCCTGAAAAAGGTAACATTTAGGTAGGTGACAGCTTCTCTCAATTCTGGACTCACACTGCAGGGGGCCTAGCTCTGCTGCTGGCGGCGGGCATACGGGCACCGGACAGCTGGAGTGTGGGCACCAGGTGGAGCAGCGGGGAGAGGGACGTTACAACTTACCTTCCTCGCTCCTGACAGCTTCTATCTACTTCCTGTCCTGGCGTCTGTCGCTATGGTAACAGCGCCGCCTGTGATGACGTAACCGCATGTCATCACAGAGGGAGCTCTTACCGATGTGACGTGCACTGGGAGAGGCTGAAGATAGAAGCTGTGTGCAGGATTCGAGGCAGGTAAGTGGAAACTTATTTCTCCCCATTCCCCCCTGCCGCTGCGCCCACCCTCTACTGGGGGCATATACCTATCTAAACTATAGTGGGGGCATATACTGATCTAACCTATACTGCGGGCATATACCTATCTAAGCTATACTGGGGGCATATACCAATCTAAACTATAGTGGGGGCATATACCGATCTAACCTATACTGGGGGCATATACCTATATAATCTATAGTGGGGGCATATACCAATCTAACCTATACTGAGGGCATATACAGATTTAACCTATACTGGGGCATATACCGATCTAACCTATACTGGGGGCATATACCAATCTAATCTATAGTGGGGGCATATACCGATCTAACCTATACTGGGGCATATACCTATCTAAACTATACTGGGGGCATATACCGATTTAAACTATAGTGGGGGCATATACCGATTTAAACTATAGTGGGGGCATATACCGATCTAACCTATACTGGGGGCATATACCTATCTAATCTATAGTGGGGGCATATACCAATCTAACCTATACTGAGGGCATATACCGATCTAACCTATACTGGGGGCATATACCAATCTAACCTATACTGGGGGCATATACCGTTCTAACCTATACTGGGGGCATATACCTATCGAATCTATAGTGGGGGCATATACCTATCTAATCTATAGTGGGGGCATATACCTATCTAAGCTATACTGGGGGCATTTACCTATCTAATCTATAGTGGGGGCATATACCTATCTAATCTATTGTAACACCTGGGGGGTATACTTTCTGACCACCCAGAGCAACAAGGCTAGTAGCTGAATAATGGAAGAGGCTACACAGGTTGCCCAGAGCAACTACAGCTCTGGGCTTCCGATATTGCTACAAATAAGACAATGGCAGAGCAGTGCGATGTTGCGCTGCCTATGGTCTGAGTAACCAGACAAAGAACGAATAGACTGACTGACTGACTTACTGACTGTTGCCCAGGGTGGATGCCATCTGAGCCTCTGGCTAAGTAACAAAACAGATACAAGAAAGACAGACAGAACGCTTGCAAGACTAACCGCTGCCCTAGCGATAGCAAGCATTCAGACAGGTACAAGACAGGACTATAGATTGGAGCATAACTAGTAGCAACCGCAGCTCACAGTCACGTCCACAGAAGCAGAGCAAGCAGGTTAACAACCAGCCACCAGCAAGCATCCACACAGGCAAGACTACAGGAAAGAACGTAACTAATAGCAGAAATCCAAAGAAAAAATCCCGCTGCACCAGATGGAGGGATATGATAAAAGAAGACCTTTATTTGTAATCCAACATCAAAATTGCAAGGAAAAGCTCACGCGTATCGGAGCGACGGCTCCTTAATCATAGCTTACAAAAGACAAACATTACACGGATTATATAGGTGAAAAAAGACACGCCCATAGGTGTCGACTCAATTCTTAAAGAGACATGATTAAAATGGTGTGAATCAATACAATACACCTAATAATAAAAAACATACACAGTAGATGTCCTTTTAAAACATAGCATCAAACATCGCATGTTGACAAATATGTGCAAGTCTGCATATATATTTATCAAGACCTAGCTAAAGCACAAGTAATAAGGTCGCATTGAACTGCAATAACAGATCTATTACAGAGTGACAAAGTGGCCAGCAGACCAGCGTACTGACCGCTATGTCGGGCAGAGTCTGAAATGGGAGGCAGACTTTTATGCCGGCATCAGGCAATGGATGCAGGTATGCAAATTTCCACACAGCTGAATGGTAATCATTCAATCCTGAGCTGGCTTGATTACCATTTGCTAGCTGAAAGACTATTATAACAAATACATGCAGTACTATGCAACAACATGCATGTAGGAGATCCAGGGATATCTGGCTGCAGTTCAACTGCAGCAAACCATAGGAGGAATCCTGACAGCATTCGGAACTGCTCTGAACTGCAGAGTGATTGCAAATGACAATAAGACTCACTGCGAATGCGCAACCGAAAGCAAGCAGACAAGTCAGAACTGCCCAGTTGCAGCTCCACTGCAAGCGACAGAACATGCTACAGGAGAGATCCTGACACCTATACTGGGGCAAATATACTGGCTACCTATATTGGAGGCACCTACCTATCTAACCTATACGGGGTACCAACCTATCTAACCTATATGGGGGCACCAACCTATCTAACCTATACTGGGGGGACCTATAGCTGGCTACCTATACTGTGGGCACCTATACCTGTCTCCACATTGGGGGCGCATTTTATGCCCTCGCCCTGGGTGCAATTTAGCCTAGAAACTGCTAGTATTTGGCTCCACCCACATCATGTTTTGGTCAAGCCCATTTTGAGGTGTGGCGATCCATCTTTCAGAAGCATCTTTCGTGGATGGGAGCCTCAAATTATGGACTGCTTGGGGCCACTAAAACCTTAGCTGCACCCCTGTCAGCATATGAAACAATACAACATGAAACATTCTTAGTTTATACACAGAAAATAAAACAGCAGAATCCCCCCAAAAAACTCATTTTTAGGAGTATAGATACAATTGTTTATCGCATCAGTTTATTTTTACCTCAGGTTGCCTATAAACCAATGTATGTGCCTTCCAAAAAGATTTTAATGCTGCCTCAAGTATTTAGAGAACTCCTTTTAGACCTCGTCACATTTTTATCATGCCAAACCCATTACATGTTATGTTTACAAAAGACACAGACATTTTTGGTAAAATATATTTGCAAGAGGCCAGCTCTATTGTCATACAGCACTGTTATTAATAACATATTCACATAGTGGGATAGTGGGTGGTTTTCTGAAAGAAAAAGTCTGAAGAGCAGGGAACTTTCACTCTGCTCACTTAAAACATTCACTCACGTATTTGTTTTAATCCCTGTGTATGTGATGTTCCCACATTTAACCCTTTTTGGACCAGCACCCTCTGCCCCCTTAAGGACCAGAGGGTGCTGGTCGAGCAAACCGCCGCTTCCCGACGAATCGCCGCAAGTCACCGTCGCTCCCGCCGTACACGCCACTCTGTCCCCGCCGCAGGCTGCTCTCTCTGCCGTCGCTATGACGGCAGAGCGCTGTGCGCCGGTCAGGAGCCGCTTTCATTGGCTCCTGCCCTGTCATTCCATGTAAGCCAATGGGAACGGCTTACATGAATGACAGGACCAGGAGCCAATGAAAACGGCTCCTGCCCGGCTCACAGTGCTCTGCCGTCATAGAGGCGGCAGGGCATCACATTGCGGCGGGGGCAGAGCGGACCGAGCGACGGGGACGGGCTGGGGCGCGCGGTCAATGGGACGTAGAGTTTATGTCCGGTCAGGACCGCAGCGCCCCCTGCCCGCCGTAGATTTATACTCGCTCGGTCCGCAGGTAGTTAAATAACCCATATAACGATTAAGTAAAATGTTCCTTTCAAAACCCTGTTCAGAGATCACTGTGATGCAAATTACTATAAACTAGTGATATAAACTAGTGATCTTGCTTGGCTTTTAGTAACTGAACCTGCTTGCTATTTGACCATTCTGATGTCTTAAATTGTCTTTGATTAATTCCTTGTTGTTTCTCCCCCCCTGTTTATCAACAACTGTTTTCCAGCCTGCTCTCTGTGCTGCACACCAGCCATCCTGCTAGCAGCAAACCCTGAGGCCATGTTTGCAGGTGGGTGGTAAGGAATGTCCAATTCCTTGCCTGATTTGTGATATGTATAAAGGACTTACCATTAAAGTAGATGCCACCAACACAAGAAGGCAAGATAAATAATATTCAACACAAAACAGTCAAGAAAAATAAATCTCCATAAATGTGTAAGGAAGTAAATTGTGTAACGATCGGTGTAACACAGAGAGGGTCTGATTACCGGTGAACTGCAGTATCACCGAGAATACAGAATATACCCGATTATTGATGATCTGCAGTATCAATGATAATCAGATATATCTACTAACCTCTGGCCACCTGAGATATGCGAGTGTTGGTGCAACAGTAATACTTTGAGTACTGCACCTCAGGAGAAGGTACAGAAGCAGTGAGAGGGTGTCACTAACAGGTCTGGGAACTGCCTCGAACAGTAAGGCCAGTCCTCGAGGTCGGGCAAGCCAGGTCGTTAACACACAGACAGATAAGGTACAGATTCAGGAGACAGATACGGAATCCAATGAACAGGCAGGGTTTGGCAACGGAGTATCAGAATAGCAAGGTACAGAATCAGGAGGCAAATACAGAGTCCAGGAATGAGCAGAGTTTGGCAACAAAATTTCAGAAATAGCAAGGTACAGAATCAGAGTTCAGAGGAATAGTCAGGCAGGCAAAAGGTCATAACAAATAATACAGTTCAATATTCCTAATGCTAAGGTGTGAGCTCCTTGATCATCAACACCTTTGGAAACTATGCTAGAACACAGAAACAGACAAGGTCTGAGTGCTACTACGTAGTGATCGCGACGCCAGACACCAGAGAAATGACCAGTACCCAGTATATATACTATAGCGCTCTCCAGTGCCACCCCTAAGTGCTGGACCAATGGAAGGTGGTAAAAATGTCAGCTGACCAGCTTGGTCAGCTGACTCTTCTCTGGCTGTCATATAAGCTCTGCCTCTCAGCGCGCGCGTCCTTCTGAACCTGTGTGGACTAGCAGTCCCAGCCACACCAGACATGTTTTGCAATGTATCCGCTGATTCGGGCGTGGGGGCCGCCGCACTGCTCTCCAAGCAAGAGGCGGCTTCCCCGCGTCCACCCACAATGTCAGTAGTATTGCTATGCGCGCAATCCGCCGCATCCAACGCGGACTCCACCGCTCTGCCCATGCGGCGGTTTCTTCGCGTTGTGCCACCATGTTAGACGCGGAAACAGCCGCCTCACTCTGAGCACTTGCGGCGGCTTTTCCGCGTTTCCTCACAAATTGTAGCTTAATATTGTTACAGTCACCTTCCCGGTGATCCAGAGGAGGGTCCTTCTAATCCTGCAGCATCCTTGGAGTTTGGATAGGATGGCGGGAGCACCATCTGCTCTTCTCCCAACAGGTGCACTCCTAGGGTCAGGGCGAAGTCAAAGAACTGCTGCACAGACAAGGTTATGTAAACCATGGCCAAACAGCACCAGTGTTATTTCATCTGCTACAGCCGCGGTATTAGCACGCTAGTCTGACTAGCTAGCCGGCAAGCCAATCCGGCCAGCCACAATCTTCAGTCAGTCCCGTCAGTCATATTCATCAGTCAAGTCCTGCTCACCAGACTGTTCTTCTAGCTTCACTCAGCAGCCAATCCTGTCAGACTCACTCAACAGTCTGTCCTACCAGCAGTCCATTCTGCCAGTTCCTCCTGTCCTCCCAGTCTTTCCCGACAGTTCTTCTTATTCTCCCATTCAAATCCTACCAGTCCCACCTATCCCCCCAGCCCTCTCTACCAGTCCCTCCTGTCCTACAAGTCCATTCTGCCAGTTTCTCCTGTCCTGCCAGCCACTCTTGTATTCTCAGCCCATCCTGCAAGTCCCTCCTGACCTCCCAGTCCTTCCTATCCTGTCAGTCGATCTTGTCCCTCACCATACTGTATGGTTCATCCTCCTGTTCTTCCCATAACCAGTGGAGCTATCTTGGTGGTTATAGCCTAGAGGACAACAGTGAAAAAGAAATCCACCAACCACTACAAGTGATGGACCATCATCCCTTGCGGAGCGCTCTAGTGAGGACCCATGGACACCTAGATTCCATGCCCTAGCAGTGCCCACACCAACCACTAGTGCCAGGATTAACAGGGCTCAGACAATTAAAGACACAGACAGTCTCTAATTTACAGCATGAAAGAGCTACTTTATAAGTATTAATAATAATAAAAGTGTAATTTGGCAGTTGTGACACATGCTCTCCTGATCCATGTGAAACACTTTTAGCTACAGTTCACTTTAAAAAATGTATTATTTTTGGCTTTAGCTTAATATTACCTTTAAAGTATGTCAGATGATTCTCATGCCCACTTTTCTATTTTGCAGGGACAAAAAGATCCATTTGGCTTAATATGAGAGAAAATGATAATAAATATAGCTTTAGTGCAATTATTTAACACTTGGATCTGCAAAGTTTAGTACAAATAAATGGGACAGAGAAGTTGGCTAAAGAATTATGAAGCATTAGCATAATTCTGGCTAAACATGAACTGTAATGACAGGCGATTAATGTTTCAATGCATCTTCCAGGGAAGTGAGCTAACAAAACTCATTGGCAGCAAGCTTAAATTAGGTATCAGTGAGGATAATGCAGCCATAATGGCTGAAATAGCCAGAAAATTAAATATAATCATGTGCCATTAAGCACACTCTGGCTCCATTTTTACTACATTATTTCCTATAATTTGCCTTCTGTCTATTGAAGCAACCTAGCACAGCAATTTTAGTCACAACCATAAACAAGTCTAATTTTTCTACAATGAAGTCCCTGGAGATTAATGGGCAGTCACAGGTCACTATCTTCTGGCCAATTCCACAGCGACCTAAGTAATAATTTAAAAATGATGAAAACCCAGCTTCTGAGTTTGTCACGGAGATCTTTAAGATGTAATTAGAATTTCACTCACTGGCAACCTGGTGTCTGATATGGAGATGCTGTTCACCCAGTCAGCATCCTGAGCACTAGGGTCTTAATAAGAAGGGCAGCAGGTCTAATCTCCAGTCCATTCCCTTGAGAGCTTTGCATTAAATGGACTGTATTAGGCTTCCATTCTCTGCATCATTTTATTTGTGCTGCTAAAAGAAAAGGAATCTTATTCAGGCCTCCAGTGTTTTTCCAGGCTCTGTTGTTATCGATCAAAACTGCAAGCATTTTTGCTTTTAGCATTATGCTGCTGTTGCTGCCATGCCATCCAGATGCGAGTAGCAGACAACGTGCACTGAATTTAAAGAATAACGGAAAAAAAACAAAAACAAAAAACCTAACAAAAATAGAGGCAGAAACTGTCACTTGTCACAGAATAACAAAAAAACTTGGATAAATCAAAATACAATGTTAGTGTTGCCTAAAACAGAACTTTTGGCAGCAAAGAAAAGCCTTGGGGGCAAAACCTCACTTTCCATTTTATCTGAGGCTTTATACATTGAAAAACAAAATTACTTTAAATTTGCTTTCAAGCTTTCAGCCATATAACTTCTTGGGTTAGTTCCCTCCAGCTTCTAAGGCTGGATAGGAGAGCATTCACTGCAGGTCCAGGGCACACCAGGCCTACGTGCACAAAGGGAGCCATTAAAATTTGGGAACCGCTAGCCAAATATCAGTAAAATTACAGATCTTGGGCTACTATAGTAGAATCCCTTCATGGTAAACTCCAAGGGACCAGGGAAAGTAGTTTACTATATCAGAAGTAACTTCTGTATATCATAATTGGTCATACATTAGATATTCACACAGACGCAGCTGCTGGAACCTGAAGACTGAGTTTAGTATATCCAGAGGTTTACTACATCAGAGTTCACTATAACTAGGTTCTACTGTATTAGGCAATGCTAATTTCGATAGTAAAATATTACTCAATTTTATTGATATCTTACTTACTGTAAAGTTAGCCCTATTCTCACATGAGTCCTCCCTCTACAGATGCATAATCCTTACTGACCCCCCCCCCCCATGTCAAACCCTAACCAACCAACCACCTTAAACCCATGTTGCTAGTTATGCTAAATATTGGGCATCAAAGACATTTGGGATGCTCAGTTAATAGCGCCAATAATCAGAAGTTTGGGTGCCTGATAAAATAGCGGTTGCTGGGGCCAAAGTTATGATTACTGCTGATACTAACATGGGTGCATATGGTAATTTCCTATTACCCACACCACCATTCCAATCCCCACAGAATAGACTGGACACCAAGTTATTATGTTTTTTTATAAGGTTTAAACACTTGCTTTTAACTCTAAACTAACCAATTAAGAACAGTGTTTCACTAAGCTGACTGATACATTGGAAACCAGTTAATAGAAGACACAACACACCGTTAGTTCCCTATGAAACATGTATACTAGTGACTTTACCAGCTGCAGGACTGTTTCAGTTCAGTAATTTACTTGACCTGATCTACCTAAAGCTTCAACATCGAATTTACAATTTTTCTTAGTTTATCTTATCTGGTGATCGCTGAATGCAAGCAGGAAATCTATTCCTTATAAACATATTGGACAGTCTGCAAGCAGGAAATCTATTACCTATATAACATATTGGGTAGTCCACAAGCAGGAAATCTATTCCTTGTAAACATTGCAAACTGCAACAATGTGCAGGGAGACATAGCATAATACTGGTCCTTGCACAATGCAAGCCACAATTATATTACAAATGAACAGAAATGTGTGACTGTATCCCTAGTAATGCATGTGTATTGCAAGCAAGGCATGTAATAAGTATACCCTGTGGGTATCAGGAGGGGGAGAGGGTGGAGGCTGGGGAACGTTGGACAGGACCAAAAAATAGGGAAGAGGCACGAGGTGAAATCCCTGATACAATGCAGGGGGACAATATTTTATTTGGTAATAAAGGTGTTTTTATTTTTTCATTTTGTGTTTCTTTATACTATATATTATATAAACATTTACAAGCTCTTATTTGCAAAAATAAGAGTAATATATCCTAATGACATACATATAAAAAAAAGCGGAGTCCCTAAGGTAACTATTTATGTATTTAAAAATGCTGTCTTTTATTTTTAAAACTGTTTTATTTTGATAATAATGGGGAGGGGTGAAAAAGGGTTAATATTTCATGGGGATTGACATTATTTATGTCATTTATGTATAGTGTGTTTGTATTTTTATTTTTTGTTAACTAGATGTCTCCACACTTGACAGCAGAGCAAGTTGGTGCAGCAACACGAGCAGCAGTGGAAAGGGCGAGTCGATGGCGTGGCAGTGGTGAGTGAAATCTACACATTAGTAATGGGTAGTATGGAGGTGCCCAAATGTGTATTCTATTTTAGTATTTTTTAATATAAATAAAAAATGATATAATAAAAAGAGAGGTAATTGCTAAAGAGAGGTAATTGCTTACCTCTCCAGAAGATATAGACACCAGTTCAACTGGAAAAAAAGTTTTTATTCAAAAAGCAATCTGACAACGTGTTTTACTGGTCATGGCCTGCTTCCTCAGGTCAATACAAAATGCTTTGATAGCTTAGGGGATAAAGTGTAGGAGCCTCTAATACCTAAGTATTAGAAAAAAAAATAGAATACACATAGGGCGCCTCCATCCTGCCCACTACCAGTCAGACCTCCTTTGGAGGTAGTAGCTTTGCAGTTTTTCTGCAAAGTCTATCGTACTACAGGAGAGCGACCATCCAGTATCCGGCAGGACCTGGAGTACCGAGCAGGGACGGTTAATTCCCTGCAGGCCTGCAACCCACCTTTGTGAGTATATAGCGATATAAATGTATCCTCCCTATACCTGACGATACTGCACCATTGGTCTCTCCCTACTTCTCTGTAATAGGTAGTGGAGATGCCGCCGCAGCGGTGAGCGGCATGGCGGCTTTCTCCGTGTCTCAGCCGGCGGCCTTCGCCGCGCAGTTACATGGTGGAGTTTTGCCTGGTCCTTCAGTTGCACATAGACTGAGGGTTACGCGCGCGCCAGGCGACAGAACCTTTATGCAAATAGAAGGGGAGTCAGCTGATCGGCCGGTCAGCTGACTCCAGCAGTGCTCCTGATGGACTGAGTGACTGGGGTGGCGCTGTGGGGCGCTCTCAGTATATATAGGACCTGCCTGTCAGTAGCTTTTCGTCTGCTGTTGCAAATGCTACGTGTTAGCACTCAGACCTTAGTCAGATCCCAAAGTGTGCTAGAACCAGCAGGAGCTGGGGATCCACACTTAGTCAGATTATGTTGATAGCTAAAGTACTAATTGAATTGTATTATTTGTTATGACCTTCTGCTAGCCTTGACTACTCTTCTGCTTACTGATTCTGTGCTTCTGCCTATCTGATCCTGTTGCCGACTCAGCCTGAACACTACTCTGATTTAAGCCTTCTGTCTTTGTACCGTATCTGTCCGTTTGTTGCCGAATCTGCTTGTCTGACTCTCCTGCCCTCACCAGTGAGCCAAGTCCCTGGTGAGGGATTCTCTGTACGTCTTAATCACCTGCTCCTCAGGTGACCAGTAGCTGCAGTACCGTCTTAATCACCTGCTCCTCAGGTGACCAGTAGCTGCAGTACAGTCTTAATCACCTGCTCCTCAGGTGACTAGTAACTACGGTACTGTCCTCATCACCTGCTCCTCAGGTGATTAGGAGCTGCAGTACAGTCTTGATCTCCTGCCCCTCAGGTGATCACCTGCTGCAGTACAGTCTGAACCATTCACTCCACGGGTGATCAGTATACGTTGTCTTACTGTGCACCACCCGCTCCTCGGGTGGACTGATTACTAGTTCATCTGCATCTCCAGCTTTCTGGAGTGCTAATCCCTGTGTTCTCTAGAGATATCTCCCTCTACCAGCTTCTCTGGGGGAGTTGGTATCTCTATCTGTATTACTGTTGCACCAAACACCTATCTTTACATCTGGTTGTCCTGTGTCTCGCTATACTCGCATTATTGGTGATTCTGCAGATCACCACATAATCAGGTATAGTATCTGTATTATTGGTGATACTGCAGATCACCAATAATCAGAAAATCTGTTCATTGTGACACCAATCGTTACATTCTCACCTAGGTATTCTTGGCACTTACAAGAATCACCAAAGAAAAAAAAACCTATAACTACACCTTAGCAGGAATAAGCAGCCACAAACAGGGTGTAGATTTCAATCACCACCGTCCTGAAGGAGGTGAAGATTGTTAATTTGGTATGTGTTTTTCTTTCAACTATTTGCATGAATAGGCAAGGAGATCATACAAAGATACCTTTGCTCCTTCACTTGGGTAAGAGTGGTTATCTGGTTCAGGCAGTGGAGCCCTTGGTTAGCAGGCTTAGCGATTTTTACTAAAACATCTAAATTAGGGATAAAGGATTAAGGTTTGTTTTTTTAAGAATATGCAAAAAAAAAAATTAATAGAAATACCTGCACATGTTGTCCATGTAAACAACACAAAAGTGGATCCTATGTTCACCATTGAATTTTAATGTGTCTACTCCATGAAAGCAAAAATGCATGCAGCAGTGCATCTATGTTACCCGTATGCAGCACGCTTATGTCAATACTCCCACCGGAAAGCCTAACTTTCCTACATGCTGTACACCCCTTGTCCAATGAGTCGTCCAATGAGTTAAACAGACCAATGGGCACAGTAAGGAAGAAACATTATGCAACAAAAAACACAAATCAAACTAGAAGGCTTTTGTGTTTTTATAATGCTACAAAAATGGGTATTGTGTATGCTGTGCTTTAACAGTCGATGCATGGTCAGTTATACTCATATTGCATGCAATTACGATCAACACTAAGGCTTCTCTCACAGTAGGCATTGCGTTCTCTGTAAAAGCAGGAACACAACAGAACAGGAAAGTCGCATACAATGAAGCAATGAAAAGTATGCTACTTCACTATGACTGCTAACGTAGGCATTTTGCAGTAACACACTGCACGCAGTGCGTTGGGATGCTGCACACCATTAGACTGCACAGCACTAGATGCACTGTGAATGTCGCATAGGTTTAATACTACAGAGCAATGTTCCATGTAACAGTGTGTCGATTAACACCACTGTGTATGGTGTCCAAGGCTACATTCAAAGTGGGAGTTGTGTTGCGTTCCCTGTAGAAAAAAGAAATGCAACGCAATTGAACAAAGAAGTCGTACCACAACTTATGCAACCGTTGTGTAGCATACAGTAAAGCATACAGTTAGGCTACGTTCACAGAGGGCATTGCATTCCTTGTAACAAGCAGGAACACAGCGTAACAGACTGGGGAAGCTGCACTGCTCCTTATCTGCGCATTGCATACTGTGAAGCATACAGTCAAAAGTATGCTTCACTGTCACTATTAATGTGCAGGTTTTGCGGTAACATGCTGCATGTAGTATGATGAGATGCTGCTTTAATGAAAAGTATGCTTTAATGCCTTTGTTAATGCACAGATACTGTAGTCCGTTGGATTGCATCGCACCGCATGCACTCTAAATATTGCACAGACTTATTACCATATTACCAAACGCAGCGCGTACGAATGCACGCCATCTGTGTTTGCATGCGTTGCACGGCTGATACCCATTCACTGTAGTGAATGGGTCAGCCACGCGTTTTGGGCAAAAATGAGTGCAGTATGCGTTTGTGGACCGCACTGGTCCGGAACGCATGTAGTGTGAACATCAGACAGTGCAGTGTATGCACTGTCTGATATCGTGTGTGTCTGCCTCCTGCACGCGTTTCCGAATTCCGGACGACAACGCATGCAATGTGAACGGGGCCTTACTATTGCAATGCGAATTTCTGTGTTAAGATGCCCCTGTAAATTTGCACGGCAACGCCCCACTGTGAATGGGGCTCTATGTAAATATCTGTACAGCAGTAATGAAACTAGAACACAACACTGACAAAACAGCAAGGTCGCTAGGACTTTTCCAGCAATGGCAACCTTCAATTTTCTGTCCATACAGGTCTCCAAGAAAAAAAAAAAAGAAGAAGAAAATTCATACATGCAGCAATCATAAATGATGACTTGTTATTGGATGGTTTTATTTCTCCACAATACAGAAACTACAAGCACCTACTGTTATAATGAAAAAAACAACAGCATATAACTACTGGTATAATTAACGCTATGTTCTCAAAAGGTGGCCAATTTACAATTTCACACATATACCAGTTTCAGCAGAATAAAGACAGAAGAGACCTCCATCCTCTAACGGATGACACCTTTTGCAACTGTGTGTTATGCGCTGTGCTGTGCACTGTGATATATAATTTATACTTCCATTTCTAGCCCACACTAAATAGCTACACCTATGTATTCAAAGCAACTATTACCTGCGGAGACACTGCAAGCTGTAATTTAAACCTATGGTGAGCTTCTTCTGCTTCTGCCAATAGTATTCACTGAGTACCTGAGGTGCTAATTACAGCTGGCTAGACCGCTCTATAGAAGTGATCACATGGGAGTGCCTGTGAGGCCCTGACAAGTTCATACTGAAATGCCCACTACTACACAGAGAGTAAAGGTGCTGGCGGTGAGAGGCAGAAAATAAATACAGCAGTGCCGATGCTATCACCGACATTTATTCCTGAACACATAATGGAAGCATTCTTCAAAATACACTACCTTTCTCTGGAAAGTTACAAATAACTTATAAACCAGTACAAAGATAAATATTCCTTATATTTCATATGCAACTTTGTTAGAGATTGGAATGTCATGCTATATAGTCTGTCAAAGCTGTCATGAGAGAAACATGCAAGTGCCCACTGCTAACATCTGCATAAAAGACATGATAATTGGCTGTATTAAAATGCATTTTAAACCACTCTGCTGGAACAAGTCTGTAGATCAGGTATTATGACAGTCCTATGATACGCATTTTGAATATATTCCCAGAGACAGTGGATCGATATTGCAGCCAAGTGTACTTAAAGGGTACCTGATGTGAAATAAAATTATAAGATACATGTGTTTATTCTACCAATCCTACTTGGAAATTGCCTGCGTTGCACATTTTATTTATTTTTATCATAAGGTTTAATAACCAGGGCCAAACAAATCCCATTCTTCTGTTGGACTGCAGTACAACTATCCTTGACAGCTGATAAGAGGTCACAGAACCTGTGTGCGGCTGTGACAAACACTCCAGACAGCAGGGAAGAATGTTTCAAAAGAGCATTCCTGCTTTTCAAACCAAATCCCTTTTCTGTTCCTCTTTCTGCCTCAGTTGTTTCACTTTTAGGCCTAAAGTAAAGACCTACTGTATACTGCCCAAAAATTTGTATGTTTTTATATTGTGGGAAAAGACTTGCCCTACCACTAATTATTAAATGACTTTAAATGTATACATAAAGAAAAATCAGCGAGGAAAGAAAAGACCTGAAAAATGTGTTGAAAAAGTGTTCTCAGTGGCGGACATGTAGCCGTGCAGGCGCACGAGAGCCCCTCAAGCTCCTTTTCTTGAGGGGCCCATTAAGGCCTCTTGCACACTGCATGCATTTCCGATTCCGCTTTTTAATCAGTTTTTACATCCGATTCCGAATTTTAATCTTTACTGCATGCTGCATTTTTTGATCTGATTTTCTGTTGAATGTATTCAGGGAAAATCGGAATTGAAAATCGGAATCGGAAACGGAATCGGAAAATGGATTTGCAGTGTGCAGGGAGCCGAAGTGTCACCAGGTTTTTTTTGTTTTTTTTAGCATTTTTTCCCCGGGGGCCCGACTCCTATTCTCCCCCTTTCTCACCTCAGGGTCCCCCCTTCTCTTATGAGTGGCAGAAGAGAGGCAGATACAGCAAGGCTCTGGTGCGGTAAAGCAGACGCTGGAGGTCCAGCCTCCAGGTCTACGCTGTCTCCTCTGTATGCCTCTCGCATGGCTTCCTGATTTAGTGCGAGCGGCATACAGAGGAGATAGCGTGGACCTGGAGGCTGGACCTCTAGCTTCTGCTTTACCCTGCCGGAGCCTTGCTGTAGCTGCTGCTCTTCCGCCGTGCTTAATAGGAGGGGGGTTCCCCAGGTGACGCAGGGAGGAAAAGAGTCGGGCCCCCCACCCCCACTAGGCTATCTATCTGCCTACGCTTCCACCTGGCTACCTATCTGCCTACCCTCCCGCCCAGCTACCTATCTCACCACCTGGCTACCTATCTGCCCACCCTGCCACCTATCTGCCTACCCTCCCACATGGCTACCTATCTGCCCACCCGGCTATCTGTCTGCCCACCCTGCCACCTGTCTGCCCACCCTGCAACCCGGCTACCTATCTGCCCACCCTGCCACCAGGGCTACCTATCTGCCTACCTTCCCACCTGGCTACCTATCTGCCCACCCTTCCACCCGACTACCTATCTGACTACCCTCCCATCTATCTGCTTACCCTCCCACCTGGCTATCCATCTGCCCACCCTCCCACCTGGCTACCTATCTGCCTACCCTCCCAGCTATCTGCGCACCCTCCCACCAGGCTATCTGCGCACTTGGCTACCTATCTGCCTACCCTCCCACCCGGCTACCTATCTGCCTACCCTCCCACCCGGCTATCCATCTGCCCACTCTCCTACATGGCTACCTATCTGCCTACACTCCCATCTATCTGCTTACCCGGCTATCTATCTGCCCACCCAGTTACATAGTTACATAGTTACTTTGGTTGAAAAAAGACATACGTCCATCGAGTTCAACCAGTACAAAGTACAACTCCAGCCTGCTCCCTCACATATCCCTGTTGATCCAGAGGAAGGCGAAAAAACCCTTACAAGGTAAAAATTCCTTCCCGACTCCAGATGGCAATCAGATAAAATCCCTGGATCAACATCATTGGCATTACCTAGTAATTGTAGCCATGGATGTCATTCAACGCAAGGAAAGCATCTAAGCCCCCTTTAAATGCAGGTATAGAGTTTGCCATAACGACTTCCTGTGGCAATGCATTCCACATCTTAATCACTCTTACTGTAAAGAACCCTTTCCTAAATAAATGGCTAAAACGTTTTTCCTCCATGCGCAGATCATGTCCTCTAGTCCTTTGAGAAGGCCTAGGGACAAAAAGCTCATCCGCTAAGCTATTATATTGCCCTCTGATGTATTTATACATGTTAATTAGATCTCCTCTAAGGCGTCTTTTCTCTAGACTAAATAAACCCAGTTTATCTAACCTTTCTTGGTAAGTGAGACCTTCCATCCCACGTATCAATTTTGTTGCTCGTCTCTGCACCTGCTCTAAAACTGCAATATCTTTTTTGTAATGTGGTGCCCAGAACTGAATTCCATATTCCAGATGTGGCCTTACTAGAGAGTTAAACAGGGGCAATATTATGCTAGCATCTCGAGTTTTTATTTCCCTTTTAATGCATCCCAAAATTTTGTTAGCTTTAGCTGCAGCGGCTTGGCATTGAGTACGGTTATTTAACTTGTTGTCGATGAGTACTCCTAAGTCCTTCTCCAAGTTTGATGTTCCCAACTGTATCCCATTTATTTTGTATGGTGTTAGACCATTGGTACGACCAAAATGCATGACTTTACATTTGTCAACATTGAATTTCATCTGCCATGTATGTGCCCATATAGCCATCCTATCCAGATCCTGTTGCAATATAACACTATCTTCCTTAGAGTTGATAATTCTGCACAATTTTGTATCATCTGCAAAAATAGCAACATTGCTCACTACTGTATCCACTAGGTCATTAATAAATAAATTGAAGAGCACTGGACCCAGTACAGACCCCTGTGGGACCCCACTGCTAACAGTCTCCCATTTTGAGTATGATCCATTGACCACAACTCTTTGTTTTCTGTCCATTAGCCAGTTCCCTATCCAAGCACACAGACTCTTCCCCAGTCCTTGCATCCTCATCTTTTGCACCAGACTTTTGTGGGGAACAGTGTCGAAGGCCTTAGCAAAGTCTAAGTATATCACATCTACAGCATTCCCAATATCCATATTAGCATTCACTACCTCATAAAAGCTGAGCATGTTAGTCAAACAGGACCTGTCTTTAGTAAACCCATGTTGATGCTGAGAAAGAAGATTATTTTCTACTATGAAGTCATGTATAGTATCTCTTAGTAACCCCTCAAATAGTTTGCATACAACTGATGTTAAGCTTACAGGTCTATAATTTCCTGGATCTGATTTTTTGCCCTTCTTAAATAATGGGAAAACGTGGGCTGTACGCCAATCCACTGGGACTCTGCCAGTTGCAAGAGAGTCACAAAAGATAAGATAAAGGGGTTTATCTATAACTGAACTTAATTCCCTTAGGACCCGAGGATGCATGCCATCCGGGCCAGGTGCCTTGTCTATTTTTAATTTATTTAGTCTTGCCTTTACTTCTTCCTGCGTTAAGTATTTAATATTACAGTTAGAAGATTGAGACTCTTCCGCCTCTGTAATTTGCAACAGTGCTGTTTCCTTTGTAAAGACAGAAGCAAAGAAAGCATTTAATAACTCTGCCTTACCTTGGTCATCCACCATTGAGTTTCCACCTTCATCCTTTAGGAGTCCTATACAGTCAACCTTTCTTTTTTTAGAGTTGATGTACTTGTAAAACTTTTTTGGGTTAGATTTGATATCCCTAGCGATTTGATTTTCAGCTTCGATCTTTGCCAGCCTAATTTCTTTTTTACAATTTTTATTGCACTCCTTGTAATTGCTGAGTGCAGCCTCGGACCCCTCCTGTTTTAGGACCTTATAGGCATTCTTTTTCCTCTTCATTTTATCTCTAACCTTTCTATTCATCCATAGAGGCCTTTTTTTATTCCTAGACATTTTGTTTCCATATGGGATATACATACTACAATATTGATTGAGAATACGTTTAAAAGCTTGCCATTTCCCTTCAGTGTCGTCCCCTTGTAGTACATTATCCCAGTTCACCAAACTTAGTGCCTGCCTAATTTGATTGAACTTTGCTTTTCTAAAATTCATAGTTTTAGTGGTCCCGCTGCCCCGTGGCCTATCAGTCACCAGATCAAACGTTATCATGTTGTGATCACTATTTCCCAAATGTTCTTGAACCTGCACATTTGTTACATTATCTGGTCTATTCGAAATGATCAGATCCAGTAACGCATTCCCCCTTGTTGGTTCCGTTACCATTTGAGTCAAGTAATTGTCCTGTAGTGCTGCCAGAAATCTGCTGCTTTTACCAGAATGGGTAGCCTCAATACCCCAGTCAATGTCTGGAAAGTTGAAGTCGCCCATAACTATGACCTCATTTTTACTTGCCGCTTTTTCAATTTGCTGTAGTAATTGCAGTTCTGCAGCTTCATTAATATGAGGTGGTCTGTAGCATACCCCAATAAGCAATTGGCAACTTTTATTTCCACCATGAATATTTACCCAAACGGACTCCACATCTTCGCAATCTTCCTCCATCTCATCGTTGAGGACAGCTGTAAAAGAATTCTTAACAAAGAGACAAACCCCTCCACCTTTTTTCCCTGTTCTATCCCTCCTGAACACATTGTATCCTTTTAAATTGGCTATCCAGTCATGACTTTCATCCATCCATGTCTCGGTTATTCCCACAATGTCATAGCCTTTGTCATTCAGAATGAACTCTAGTTCATCTATTTTATTTGCAAGGCTCCGAGCATTGGTTATCATGCACTTTATATTTTTACCACCACATTTACCAATTTTGTTTACCTGAAATGGGCTACTTGAAGTTTTACCAACCTCCTTAATCTTTACACTGTCCCCACCCCCCTCTCCACCCCCCATAATGTTAGGCTCCCACTGTCTTTTTACCTTATCTTGTCTATATGTTGAGACTTTATCCTCCCGCCTCCCCCCAGATCCTAGTTTAAAATCTCCTCCAACCGTTTAGCCATCTTCTCCCCCAATGCAGCTGCACCCTCCCCATTAAGGTGCAGCCCGTCCCTGCTGTAGAACCTGTAGCCGACTGCAAAGTCTGCCCAGTTCTCCAGGAACCCAAACCCTTCCTTCCTACACCAATTTCTCAGCCACTTATTTAACTCCCTAAGCTCCCTCTGTCTCTCAGATGTAGCACGTGGCACTGGCAGTATTTCAGAGAACACCACCTTGGAGGTCCTTGCTTTAAGTTTATCTCCAAGTACCTGAAAATCATTTTTGAGGACCTTCCATCTCCCACTAACTTTGTCATTGGTGCCAATGTGTACCATGACAGCCGGGTCTTCCCCAGCCCCACCCAATAATCTGTCAATTCTTTCCGCTACATGCCGAACCCGAGCACCCGGGAGGCAACAGACTGTACGGCATTCACGGTTTCTTCGACAGATTACCCTGTCTGTGCGCCTAATAATTGAATCCCCTACCACCAGTACCTGTCTAGCCTTAGCTGCACTCCTATTCCCTTTCTCGTTACAGCAGTCTGCCCCTTGGTTGCTAAGGAGCACATCCTGTTGCAGCATTGCTACTCCAGAGTCGTCCTCACCAATATTACGCAAACAAGCATACTTATTAGTGAGGGACAACTCGGGACTAGCCTCCCTGCCACTTTTTCCCCTACCCCTTCTAACTGTGACCCAACTAGCGGCTACCTCTGCTTCTTGCTCCGGCTTTACTCCACCCACCTCATCTTCAAGGGTTCCATCCAGTGTCTGGATCGTGAGATCCAAGCTCATCTCCATGTTGTGTATGCGTCTCAGTGTTGCGAGATGCTTATTTAGCTCTGCGACTTCCGCCTCTAACCGAGCAACACGCACACATCCAGGGCAACAGTAAACACCCTCAATCCGCTGATCAAGGCATGCATACATGCTGCAGGATGTACACTGTACTGCATTGTCCAACATGATGACAGTTATCTATCTGCTCACCCTGCCATCCGGCTATCTGTCTGCCCACCCGGCTATCTATCTATCTATCTATCTATCTATCTATCTATCTATCTATCTATCTATCTATCTAATCTGCACATTCTCCCACCCGACTATCTATCTGCCCACCCTCTCACCCGGCTATCTATCTGCCCACCTGGCTATCTATCTGCCCACCCGGCTATCTATCTGCCCACCTGGCTTTCTATCTGCCCACCCTGCCACTCGGCTATCTATCTGCCCACCCTGCCACCCAGGTATTTTCCCACCCTGCCACCCGGCTATCTGCCTACCCTCCCACCAGGCTATCTTATCTATCCACCCTCCCATGCCCACCAGGCTATCTATTTGCCCTCCCCCACCAGGTAATCATACAGCCACCCATCCACCCACCCTCCCTACCTGGCAATTGTTTAGCCCACCCAACTTGTTCAGGCACGGGGACAGACTGGAGGACATTGACCCAGACCGATCAAGCATACACCATGGTCAGTCAGTATCGGTAAGCACTGACATCTTCTACAGCACTTTACAGAGAACATAGTCATGTCAAAGACTGTCCTCAGAGAAGCTCAAAGTCTAATCCTACCAAAGTATAATGTCCTACCATATTATGATGTATTTATATAGCACTGACATCTTCTGCAGCACTTTACAGAATACAGTCATGTCACTGACTGTCCTCAGCGGAGCTCACAGTCTAATCCTACCATAATGTAATGTCCTACCATATTGTTATGCATTTATATAGCACTGACATCTTCTGCAGCACTTTACAAAGTATATAGTCGTGTCACTGACTGTCCTCAGAGGAGCTTACAATCTAATCTCTGCTACAGTTTATGTATAGTAAGTAGGACATCATTTTTTTATTAGGAGAGGGTGCTTCATTCAAAGTTTCCTGTTGATGTCCACTGTCAGTGAATTTCTAACTGCTGCTAAGTTCATGTACATTTGGCCCTGCTCATGACCAGTCATTACCGTGCCCACTTTTCAGTGCACGGACAAGCCAATTTTTTGCCCTGTGGTGGATCTAGCACTTGCATAGCACCCGCAAAAAAAAAATAATCTTTGAGCCACCCACTGTTTACAATTATAGTCGGCCTCTGACTTGAGCGACCGGAGCGGTAGTTCAGGGCGCCGGCTTTCAGGGGGGCACCTTTAGCTGGCTATCTATACTGAGGGCACCTACACCTGACTTCCTATACTGGGGGCACCTGTAGCTGGCTACCTATACTGAGGGAGGGCACCAACACCTGGCTACCTATGGGGGAGACCTACAACTGACTTCCTATACTGAGGACACCTATGCTTGGCTACCTATGTTGAGGGCACCTACACCTGAGATCCTATACTGGGGGCAGCTATACCTGGTTACCTACCTAACTGGGTCTGGGGGCGTGGTTTTTTTTGGGAAGGGGTGCAATGTGGCTATAACGCATGGTGCAAATTGTCGGTGCGGTGTTCTCATTCCAAATTGGTGGGGAGGGGCTAACTGTCCCACTGATTGTCTTTATTAATATTCCTGAAAGGTTCTAGCCTTCATTTTTAATTTTATTCAGGATAATGCACCCTTTCCATGCTTTTTCATGGTTATTAATAGTATTTTTTCTATTATACATATGTGATGTATCACGGAAATCTGAGCATTTGGCGTGATGTGTAACGCCTTCAAAAGTGTTGGGAACCACTGTCCTAGGAGGTAACTCAGAAGAAAAGGTGAATTGCATATGGGCTTGTGTGTGTGCACGCGCAAAGAGGATGAAAGGTGGGGGGGCACAAAAATCAGGTTTCGCTCAGGGCGCTGTGAAACCTAAGGCCGGCCCAGTTTACAATCCACCGCCTTGTCTTCCCACTGCACCTCCTGCCTCCTAGTTCAATCACCTTCTGTACTAGGTTCCAGCCAGGTAGTTTAGATTGCAAGCTGCAGACTGCACCATCTTTGCCAAGATTCATTTGCATTTGCTCCAGTCAGCTCTACACTTCAGTCAGAAACATCTGATTTGCATGCTCGTTCTGGGTCTATGGCTAAATGTATCAGAAGCAAAGAATCAGCAGGATAGCTGGGCAATGTGCATTGTTTAAAAGGAAATAAACATGTCAGCTTCCATATCTCTCTCACCTCAGGTGTGCTTTCAAGTATAAAAGACAGAGCCTGTCATGTCATGCTCTGTCTTGATGCAGGATTGGGAATAGGTTTTGCTTTTGTTCAGTAACCTGTTTAATGCAGATGTTACATGTATGCATCAAAAAATATTTCTGGGCCTCAGGGAAGTTTGCCATAGACTGTATTGGTAAATATAGGCAATGTGTAACCACACACAATTTAGTTATGGCCACACCCACTTTTAGCTGCCTGTCAGGGGCCCACAATTGGTATTTTGCACTGGGGCCCGCTGGTGGCTGTGTCCACCACTGAGTGTTCTTTATTTAATAAATTATTCAAAGTCTGGGGAGAGATTGGAGGCAAGACTGATGTGTGACTGATTCTTCAAGACTGATGTGTGGCAATGATTTTCTCTAGGTGTCTTTGCCCTGAATATTGTCCCACTTTCTTGCCTAGGATGTAGCTAGTGCACTGATTGTTATTGCATATTAATAACCTTAAAGGACAACTGTCGCGAAAATCTTAAAATTTAAAATATATGTAAACATATACTGATAAGAAGTACATTTCTTCCACAGTAAAATGATCCATAAATTAGATTTCTTCTATTTTGCTGTCACGTAGGCTACTTTCACATCAGGATATTGCGTTTGATGTGACGTTAAAGTCGCACCGCAAACTAACAACGCAACACGGCCAAAAAGTCACAGTTACCATATATAGTAGAAAATACAGGCAATGAAGAGTATGTCGGCAAGTCTTATTGAGCATGTGCAAACAGTCTAATGCAGCTAAAAACGTGTATAACGCATAGCATGCAGCACTTTCATTTAACGTGCAGCGTTAGACACCAACGCAACGTGGGCACTGTGAACAGGCCATTGATTTTTCATTGCTGTGAGTTATTCTATGTTACGTGTTGGTTTAACGTGCGACTTTAATGTCGCACTGTGAAAGAGCCCTTTAAGTAAGTAGTGGAAATCTGATAGAACTGACAGGTTTTCGACTAGCCCATCTCCTCAGGGTTTTCTTTATTTTCAAAAGCACTTTGAAAGGCAGTTGCTCCGTCCAACTGCCAAACAAGTGTGCAGAGAGCAGTGAGGCTGGCCAGCATCTTTATATAAATCTTTTTCAAGGAGTTTCTTTATAAAGAATAAAGGCTATGCTGAGAACCCCTCATGAGGAGATGGGCTAGTCCAAAACCTGTGGTAATGTCAGATTTCTACTACTTACTGTAAGTGACAGCAACATAGGAGAAAAGTAATTTATGGCTCATTTTACTCAGAAAGAAATGTACTTCTTATTTGGATGTGTTTACATATATTTTACATTTTAAGATTTTCGCAACAGTGGTCCTTTAACCACTTTGTCCACTGCTACAGTATATCTACGTCATCTGTGGCACCAAGCCACCATGACGTAGATATACTGAATTGCTTTCAGCCCTGCTGTGCACGATCGTGTGCGCTTCAGAGCGCATCCCTCCCCCCCCCCCCCCCCCCAGCACTGTCAGCTGCCTTACTAATTGGTGAAAGGGAAAATGTTCCCTTGTAGCCAATTAGTGACCCCTCGTGGATGAATGATCACCGCTGTAGCAAACAGCGGTGATCCTTCATCTCTCCCCCTCCGCGCCAGATCGATAAAAAAATGCCCCTGCAGGCAGAATATCTCACCTTACCTGATTCCTGCGATCATCCTTCAGCCCCAGCTTTCATTCACTGTGGTGCACGCAGCCCTGTGATGTCGAACATCCGGGTCCCGGCTTGATGACGCCATCAAGCCGGGACCCGGTGTTCAGTATCACAGGGCTGAGTGCAGCGTGGTGAATGGAAGCTGGGGCTGAAGGATGATCGCAGGAACCAGGTAAGGTGAGATATTCTGCTTGCAGGGACATTTTTTTTATCGATCTGGCCACGGAGGGGGCAGAGTAGTAAGGGGGGGGGGCACATCTGGCTACCCATAACGGAGGGTGGGGGTAGTGTTTCGAAGGGGGGGGGGTTTGAAATGTATTTTGGGGCCCATCAGGGTAACAGGGGGTGGGGAATTAATAATGGGGGGCACATCTGATGGTTCTGGGGGCCATAACCTAACACTGGGGGCACATTTGGCTATAATGGGGAGGGGGCGCTAATCCTGGGGGCACATCTGGCTACAATGGGGAACATTGATCCCGGGGACACATCTTGCTATAATGGTGGGCCCTATTCCGGGGGGCGCATCTGTCTATATGGGGGGCTAGCAAATACGGGGGACAGATCTAGCTATACTGGGGGATGATATTGGGGGGCACATCTGGCTATACTAGGGGGGCTGATACTGGGGACACGCCTGGCTATCTATCCTTGGGGGACGTAATACTGGTGGCATGTTTGTTATCTACTGTATCATTTTTTACTAGAATTGGTAAAACCTAAGGATTGATGCAATTTTTCATATTCCCCTCTCTTTTTCCCATTAAAATGCATAGAATTTTTTTTTTCTTGGGTCAAAATACCCCCCCTATGAAAGTCCAGTATGTCCTGAAAAAAACGATACCTAGATAATTTAGGTGTCGTGAGTAAGGATAAAGTTATGGCTGTTTAAATAGGGACATGGCTAAAGCGTCAAAACTGCTCTGGTCCATAAGGGGAGTACCTTTAGGAGCATTCACAGTGCCACGTTGTGGAGCTGCGTTATAAAGTGTTATAACGCAGTTTACCGAACTGCAATGCTAATACTATGGGCCGTTCACAGTCGCGTTGAAAATGTTGCGTTGAGGTAACTTACTGCTTGCAGTGCATTACCTCTTAACGCAGACACGTTGCAACTTTAACGTTGCATTCAAACGCAACGTCCCACTGTGAATGCAACCTTAGATGCATACAAACCATATATTCTTCAAACTCAAAACAATCACCATTAAAGGAACTCTATCAAAGAATGCATTTTTGTGCAAACATCATCAATGAATGTAAAAATAATGTACCGTGAATAAAGGAGTCAGCATATATTTTTTGTGTGCAGTGATTTTTTTTTTTCTGCATATACGTGATAAGACAGTTGTACCCTGAGGACATTGACAGGGCACAGGAATAGTCCATGTTCATAGGTGATGCCAAAGGTGTAAAAACAAAGTGGCGCGGTCTATTCCCTGGATTCCTCACCTGAACGCGAGTTGTAACTCATGTGACCACTGCAGTAGGATTGTTTGAGGAGCTCTTGCTCCTATTATGCCCGGCCAATAGTATGTAGGAGGAGCAAAAGTGTCTCTCCCTTCTCTCGCTCCGGTCTTGAAATGCCTCTCAAACTCTCACAACTGCTCATTGCTGCTTGGTTACTGCTTGCTGAGCACACAGTCCAACTGCTCATGAAAAAAGAGGCCTACATTTAGTAAGTTTTTAGGACATGGTGAAAAACATCAACTCATAGTGCCCTGGTCAAGATGTGAACCTGCAACAGTAATTATGCAAGTGCCATCTGCTATACCAACATGCTGCTCCACACAATCTTTCATGAAACAAGAGGGATTCCTAATACCAGTTCCCTATTTTTCAATTCAAGTGCATCCACAGAATATACATTCTTGTATTTGTTTATCAAGACGTAAAGAAAACTGGAGCAAAATAAAAGCAGTTGCCCAAAATACACAATCAGGATTCAGCTAACTAAACAGACTTTGACTAGGTATTCCATTTTTGCTCAAGGTGTCATCGCACCTGTCTTGATAAGTGAACTTGATAAGTGTTCTTTTGCATGTTTAGAAAGAGCTGGGATCCTGAAAAGGGGAGTTGACCATGATTAAATGTTGTTGCAACGATAAAGCTTTATAATTTTGAAGACTGAGGCAATAAGCCCCCTGGGACTGAACGAAAAAATTGAATTAGTGTGTATGTTGGATCCTTGATCTTTTCTTCCACATCAAAAACCTGTAAAATGTAACTCCTAGGAGCAATCAAGCCTTTTTAGTGTATGTTTAATAGTAAGAAATGGGCCCTTAATTATGCTGCAGATGCAATTAAATATACCAGTTATGGAGATGGTGATAGACGGATAATCTATGTCTAGCAAATTTTATTGCATAGATTTGCATTAAAAGGATCCTCTTTACAAAGAAGTTCCAGTAATGGCTATTTCTAGTAATGGCTATACCCCGATGTCATCTTTGATGGCCTGACATTTTGCCCATCATCACCATCTATGCCTCAAGGATTTGAGACATTTTCCCTTTGGGATATAATATATCCTTTGTCGAAGTGAATTTATGCAGCAACAGGCATATTTGTTTAAGCTACTAAAACAAATAAGGGCAGCTATGCGGTTTATATTAAAACTGTATATACTGAAATTATTACTATAATACTTACTGAGCTTGCAGGGATGTTTGTTGTAATCATTTCCCTAACGAGGTCCAAGCTGCTGTCAGAAAAACACTTGAGTGACCAACTTAAGACAAGCTACTGCCAACAACTAGTCCATTGCTGGGATTTATACAGTAATTTTAATAAAATATGGTAACAAAGAACCATTTTGCAGCACATTCTGCAAACTATAGACCGATAGGTTAGATTTCCAGTGGAGAGGCAAAGAAAATGCCTTATATAATACTACCAGGAAAAAAAATGCAAGGAAGGGTCATAAAAATGATGGACTAGTGCTAAACTACTCAGCACTAGCCATATGCTGGATTTTTTTTTATTTTAGCACAGCTTTAAAGGGACTCCGAGCAGTGCAGAAACTATGGAAAGATGCATACCATTTTGAAGCTCTCTTTCTCCTCTTTCCAACGATATATAAACCGCCGCCCTACGCCTTTTAGTTATCGCTAATTTCACGATCGAAATCACAGCTGCCGCGATTTTGATCGCGAAAATATCAAAAACTAAAAGGCGTAGGGTGGCGGTTTATATGTTGTTGGAAAGAGGAGAAAGAGAGCTTCAAAATGGTATGCATCTTTTCATAGTTGCTTGTATAACACAGGACGACTTTTCCCCAAAGTTGGCAACTCCATTCAGCTGCTGACTTTGGGGAAAAGTCGCCCCGTGTAATACAAGCAACTATGGAAAGATGCATACCATTTTGAAGCTGTCTTTCTCCTCTTTCCAACGACACATAAACCACCACCCGATGCCTTCTAGTTTTCGATATTTTCGCGATCGAAACCGCGGCAGCTGCGATTTCGATCATGAAAATAGCGAAAACTAAAAGGCGTATGGCGGCGGTTTATATATCGTTGGAAAGAGGTGAAAGAGAGCTTCAAAATGGTATGCATCTTTCCATAGTTTCTGCACTGCTCGGAGTCCCTTTAAATGGGGTTGAGAAGGCAAAGAATGGGTTACACATAAATGTAAAATATGCAATATATTTTTTTTACACGTTATCGTTTTGAATCCTTCTGCATAAACATATTTTCTGTTATTATCACACAGATAAACAAAATACCTGTATTGGCAGAAACAGAACATTTCCTTGATCAGAACTTTTGAAAGTTAATTTGATCTACTGGTAGAATGGTTCAAGCGATTCACAAAGGTAAAAATTAATAAAGCCTTTGGACAGAGATTTGTGACTGATTGCAAAAGATCAACCATTGTGGACCATTAAATTGCTTTGGAAAGTGTATACAGCTGGTTAAACAAAAGGAAATGAAAAACTGTAGCAAAAATAATAGAAAGTTTGCACAGAACACAGGTAAGCATTTTCAGGTTATTGAAAGGGTTTCATTTTGAAAAACGCACATATTTTAAATGCATTTAATGCTCCAGAGGCCTTGTAGCTACATGCATTGGCAGAGGAAACACAGGAAATATTGAGAATGAATAAATAGCATAGGAGCAGACAAATAAATGAGCGTGTTCCTTTCTAAATGAATGTTTTTCATCTGCCTACACTGAGGAACCATACTTCAACTAAAATATAATGGATATTAGTGCTATTTACTTTAAAATATCAGGCTGCATGGGAAAAATATGGTAAAAGCTGAACTTTAAGGAAAGGCACAGGCTGAAAGGTCAAGCAAAGCTGTTGACTCCATATGTTGTTTTTGGTTTTTTTTCAAAGAGAAAAAAACCAAACATTTATTTGAAAAATGACCATGATACGTCAGAGCATACAATAGTTCAGCGTCAGTGTACATTTACACACAGTGGTGTGGTTTTCCTGTGGTTCACAGTGGTGTGTTGTGAAGGGGCATAACGGCTACCTTGTAACGCTGCACTGTAATGCTCCAACTATGAAATGTTGCGGTATAACGGCATGGGGAATCGTAATGCACTACATGCAGTGCGTTACCGCAAAACACGGACGTTAACAGTTACAGTGAACCATACTTTTCTTCCATATACTTCTCGCTTCAGGTTCCCTTTAAAGGAAATGTCCAGGCATGATAAAAGAAAAAAAAAAAGATCCACCTAACCGGGGCTTCCTCCAGCTCCTGGCAGCCAGAGGGGACCAGGAGCCAGCAGCTGAAAGCAGAGCTGCGGCGTGGGACATAGCGGCTGCCAGGGGCTGGAGGAAACCCCAGGTAAGTAGATTTTTTTTTTTTTTTACCATGCCTGGACATTTCCTTTAAGTCTCCTTTAACACGAGATGACAAACAGTTGCATACTGGACTTTTTGTGTTCAATTACGTTTTAGTAAATACATTAAACAGACAAACAGAAACGAAAAACCCCTATGTCTACACTGAAGGCTGAAAACAAACACCTCACTATGGAAACCACAACCCTATATTGTTTCCGCTGAATTTCATCTAGAGAACAGCATTTAAAAGCCACTTTCCAGAAGAGCATGTTTATTTTTGTACTCAATTGCTTAGAAAACATTGGTCAGAACTCTCTTAAGAATAAGTGGCACAGACTGAAAACATCATTTCAATACTAATCCATTAACTTGCCATGGAGAAATAGAGATTAAATCAGTGATTGTTCTTTACTATGCTACACAAAAAACCTATCAACATGAAAACAATAAAATAATAATCTCGCATTACCTAATTTTAATGAAGAGCAAAAACATGAATTTTAATCTAGTGAAACATCAAAGCAGAACAAATATTTTTAGATGCACTGAAACAAAATTGTAGGAAGATGAACAGACTGCAGCCATTTGCTCATTGCTTGCAATGAAAAACGTAATGGTACCAAAAGTGGAAAGTAAATGTGTTTTTCACGGCTGCTCGGGGGGATCTTTGATAATTCCGTACGAGAAAACTAATTAACGCCTTTCACAGAAAATTTAGTTACAACGCACTTCATTCCAATTTACAAAGCACACACTCTCAACCTAGTTATTGGAATATAAAAGATGAAGCATAAAGCATATCCCTAATAATTATTCTAAAACAATGACAAAAAAAAATCTTCCCCTATATTGAAGACAAAGTAAAGAATTCCCACACAATGGTTTATACACTATCTGCATAGCGTGGATTTAATGAACTTCCTATGACCTTACAAACCTGTCATACTTGCGAGGACTGTGGTGTGGAATTAAGGATGCTATAATAATTATTGTCCATTCAGCTAATGCTACCATGGCACTATGGTGAATCCATTGCACAAACCTGCTGCCTGTACTCTCATTTGGAATGCTAAAAATTGTGGCCCTATTTATAAAGATGTGATGAGGCACATCACTAGTGCCACATTTTAGCTTTTTACAAGAATAGCCTTGCAACCTCATAGGCGATGAACATTATCCATGTCTGCGGGCTGCAGGGGATCTTAGGACCACTTGGAAATAAAGGTCCCTTTCAAGCATGGTGCGTGGTAATTTGGGAGCCATCACAGCCAAAAAAAATGGGCTATGGGCACGCTACTGCAATAAGAGTTGAGGTCAAAGGGTACATACACAAGGCATACAAATGTCTTAAAGAGAAACTCCAACCTAGAATTGAACTTTATATCAATCAGTAGCTGATACCCCCTTTTACATGAGAAATATAATGCTTTTCACAAACAGACCATCAGGGGGCGCTGTATGACTGATTTTGTGCTGAAATCCCTCCCACAAGAAGCTCTGGGACCGCGGTACTCTGGGCAAACTGCCACAATGTAACAATGTTCACAGACAGGAATTAGCTGTTTACAGCTGTCTCTAACAGCCAAAACAGCTAGGAGCAGCTACATAACCTGCCCACAGTAAAAATGTCACCATGTAATAAATGTCAGAATGTAAATCTGGGAGAGGAAAGATTTTACAATGAGCAAACACTGACTAAATCATTTATACATAATTATGGTAAAAAATGAAGCACTTTTTATACTACATTATTTTCACTGGAGTTCCTCTTTAAGGTGCGAGGCAGGAAGTAAAGACAGACGATTGCAGCGTGCGGTTTTGAGCGACAATTCCAGCAACAACAATTGTACACACGTGACAACATACTGAGCGATCTCACAACGGAAGCAGTCTGCCACAGACTTGTAAACTGATCATCGTCATCTGCTTCCAAGCTGTCCACAAGCTGTCCGTCTTTAAAACATTCGTACACAAAACACAACAACTCTAATTTGTAAGAGAGTTTGCACTACAAAAGTTGTGCGTGATCAGACGGTTTGTTCTTCTTTGCTAGGGCTTGTTGACAGACAGTCTTTGTCACGGGCTGTGTCCTCACAGAGCAATTGTTGCACAAACCGTCTTCCGTCACCTGTTTTGAGAGTCATTTGTATGCCGTGTGTATGGGCCTTACTGCTGCTTTATTATAAATAGGCTGTTTAGTGTTTATCTAGAAGCTGTTCAGCAATCCCATTCTAATCTTCTCCATTCCAGCCAATAAAAATTTCAGATGCACAGACCACCACATTTTGTCTGAATGAAAAAGTGTTTGCTAAGTAAAATGATGTGGAATTCATATCTATTTAAGAACAACTCTAGGCACAGCTCATGCAATAACACAAACATCCTCTAGTGGCATGTTAATCGCAGTGATCAAGTGTTACCTCTAATCCAGGGGTTTAACTAGAAACCACTGGGCCCTCCTGCAAAAAATTTGGATGCCCCCCACACAGGGTGCCAAATCAGGGGGTTTCGATGCACAGAGCTCATCGCCGGATGCCCCCAGTACAGACATCCTGGTATAGCCGGATGCCCCCAGTACAGACATCCTGGTATAGGTGCCCCTAGTATAGCCAGGTATAGGTGCCCGTCCCCAGTATAGCCAGGTATAAGTGCCCTCAGCATAGCTAAGGTATAGATGTCCCCAGTATAGCCAGGTATAGGTAGCCACACTATAGCTAGGTTTTGATGCCCCCAGTATTGCCAGGTATAGGTGCCCACAGTATAGCCAGGTATAGGTGCCTTCAGCATAGCCAGGTATAGGTGCCCTCAGTATAGCCAGGTATAGGTGCCCTCAGTATAGCTAGGTATAGGTGCCCTCAGTATAGGTCCCCTCAGTATAGCTAGGTATAGGTGCCCTCGTTATAGCTAGGTATAGGTCCCTCAATATAGCTAGGTATAGATGCCCTCAGTATAGCTAGGTATAGGTGCCTTCAGTATAGCTAGGTATAGGTGCCCTCAGTATAGGTCCCCTCAATTTAACTCGGTATAGGTGCCATTTTGGGGGGCAGGAGGGGTGGCAGCACATGAGGGGAGCCCACTCCCCCCTCCTTCACCTCGGGCTCTCCCTTCAGCGTTCCCCCATCCAGCATTAAACGGCGGTAGGAGCAGCGGGCAGGAAAGTGGACATCCCTCTATCATGTGTCCCATGCAATGGAAGTTCCCTGCAAGCGTGTGACGCTACTTCCTATTTATCAGGAAGTAGCAGGAGGCACTTACAGAGACCAGAGCATGAAACGCATGAGTGAGGTATGTCCAGGTTCCCGCCCGCTGCTCCTACCGCCAATTAATGCTTGACGGGGGAGCACTGAGGGGAGAGCCCAAGGTGAGGGAGGGGTGAGTGGGCTCCCTCCATGTGCTGCCACCCCTCCTGCCCCCCAAAATGGCCCTGGGCGGGCCCCAGTCTTCCCCCCCGCCCCCCGTGGCTGCAGGGGCTGCAGCCCCTATTGTTACGCCACTGCTTTAGTCCATACAGATTTCCCAATCAGAACTTGACCCTTTGTGGATGCTTTATCCAGTGCTTGTATTTATTTTCATATCACACAGTGGTTATAGAGCATAGAGAACCAGCAGTGCTGGTTCTTTATGCTGTATAACCGCTGTGTGATATGGAAAGAAATACAAGAATTTGGATAAAGCATCCACAAAGGGTTGAGTTCTGATTGGGAATTGTTACCATGACAATGCGTCTCTGCAACGAGGAGGTGGGTAGGAATGACATTTAATCATAGGTGGGCTTTGTGCAGTTTGGCACCTGCATACATAGCACATGCACTGCAGGGACACATGTAAAGTACATATGTATCCATTTAAAAAGAAAATTGTTTGAGGATACTAACTTACACTAAACTACTCTAGTACCTAGCAACAGGTACACAAATGTAGTATTTATAGTTCCAACCCCTTTAAAATTCTAACACAACATGTCCTGTAGTAGACAAGAAAACAGATAGTGACACACACACAGCATGGACGCTGACATTCACACACATTCACGCTCTAACACGCTAACATACACACAGTCACACGTATACACACACAAAATAACTAACATAGCCATACTCTATTCCCTCAGATTTAAATGAACCTGAGGCAGATGGGAATGATAAAGATAGCTACTTACCTATATGAAGGGCTGCCCACATCCTCCTTGAGGCCACCACTGCTGCCAATTACCCTCTTTTAGATTACAACTGTGCTCCCCTTTGTGCATGAGCGTGGTAGCAATACGGCACCTGTGCAGTAGCACGGAGCCACTTGTGGGTGGGCAGCTTCAGCTTACTGCGCAAGCGTAACCGTACTTGCACAGGTGTAGTTCGGCCACACTCATATATGGCGGGGAATGTGGCCATGCAAACATATCCAGCAAGTTCTTGTTGCATACGGTATGTTCCGAGGGTCCCCCATGTGGTAGTGGTGCTGGTGAAAAGGACATGGGAAGCCTCTAGACTATCCAGAGACTTCCCTTTACCTAGGTAAGTAAGTAATATTTTTAATTTTGTGTCTTTGAGGTTCCAGAAGTCTTCTATGCTCTTGCAGAAAGTAAACATTACAGTGAACTATAAGGAAGGGCTGATGAACGCCATGGAATTAAATAACAAAGCAGTTAGCACAGAAAGACCAAGCAGTCACCTGTGTCATGTAGGAACTATCCCAATTGGAGCAGCCAAATTCCTGTAGAATATACAGTAGCATTGACTGGAATCCGAATGCCAATGATATTTCTCAGGAACATATGCATACACATGCATTTTAAATTCTACAATTTTTCACAATAGTGTACCTATAAGTAGGGGCTCATGTACACATAGTGGGGAGGCTGAGCTAAGTGACAGACATTCAGCCTAAATTGCCCAACTGTATAAGCGACACGGTGTCATATTTTGATGCGTCAAAAGTGTGGATGATTGACAAGAGGCTTCTACAAGGACGACGGCCAGGTGGGCTCACAGGAGTAACTTAGTTACCAAGAAGGAGAGGCTAATGTCACTCCTGTCTTTCCCATTAGCTTGGCCCTAATTATAGAGTCATTTGTACAAAAAAAAATCACAAAGAGGCAAAAAAAAGGTGCTACAAATGCAGGTGTACATTTTTGTTTTTGGCTTTGTATATGGACAGTTTAAGTCTTCTTTAAAGCAAAGCTCAACACAAAATGTACCATACTTTTTCTTTTCAAATCTGACTTATTTATTACACAGAATTAACAATGTTAACCAGCTTCAAATGCTAGAATTTTGAATAAAAGAGTGAAGAATATAACTTTGGAACTGGTGGTCAGCCATATTTCTGTCAACGTGGAGACTGCCATTTTGTGCAGGGTTTTCATGTGACTCAAACCAAATCTCAGACAATCCCTTGTATGCTTTTGATACAGAGCAGTGTAATCATTTAAAAATATTTTTCTAAGTACTATAGAAATATACTGTCAGTTAAATGCTCAACACAGATGCTGTCTTCACAGAAGATTGGTATATAGCACGATCATTGACCCTATCAAGCTGAAGTTTATCTTTGAATGAAACGTAAAATTATAAAAATATAGAAAGATTGTAAGCCTCTGGCAGGGTCCTCCACTCCCTAGTGTAATCTACAGGATCATGTGCTCCTGTCCTATGACAGCCTGTACTTGTATTACTGGGGCTACCTAACCAGCCCATATTGCATGATCATGTATTTTGTACAATTTGCATGTATAACTTTGTTCTATGTGTATAACCCTATGTATGTCATCCTTCTATCATTGTATATATTTATTGTCCAGCGCTGCATAATATGTTGGCGCTTTATAAATACAATAAATAATAATAATAATAATAGAAACTTCCATTGTTGACTTAAAAAAATAATAATTTTGACTGGCTAACTGCTGAACCACTGATCCAAAATGAATATTGGAAATCCAAGTGTTCCATTTCCACTGGCTACATGCAGTTTGTGGATATGTGATTGGGACCTAGTTCATACTGTTGGCACTTTTTAGCTGATTTTCAGCACTTTGCTGATCACCGATGATCAGCAAAGTGCTGTGACAATGTTTAACAAAAATTGATGTGCTCTTAGCGCAAAGATTCAATTTTCCCTGATGCGCAAACCGGGTGCATGTAGAATTTTTGGGCTCGAGATTGTGTTAAGATTATAGGAACACAACATCTCTGTAAAATTGCTCACTGTAAACTTGAAAAAAATTGAAATTTCAAAAACTGAGCTTTTGCAATTTGTAATGTTTACTAGCTCTGAAAAACTATCATAATTAAAAGATCAGTATAACAGGCAACTGGTAATTTAAGAATTGGTTAAGGAAGGTTAACCCCCTAAAAATCAACAACATATATAAATACATATATAATATCTACCCGACTGCAAACTGTAATATGCAACAATATCTTGTTACACAGTCTTAATTGATTACAGCTTTTGCGATTTACTGAAATTAAATATTTTAAATACCTCGTGGCAACAAGCAAAAATGCCATGTCCACCCGCAGAGAGGAAATGAATGACAGTCTGAAATGCATGCCAATCTCCTTGAGACTTCTACTACAGGTAAGTTTCTCTTCTTGGTTCTTCATTTCACCTTAGATCCAATCTTTTATACAAAATGTCCATTAACTTTGAAGACAGATCAAATACTCTACAAGTTGTTTTTAGCATGCTAAACTTAAAGGACAGCCTCCAAATTAAATAGAGATTGATAGAATTTTTGATGAAAAAAAAAAATCTGTGCTTGCTGAAAAAAAAGCCTGAAACAGAACAGCTGATAGGTATTTTAAGAAGATCAAAAAGGAAAAATAAAATAATTTCTTAAAGATATCTTTAAAGGGCTTAGATATCAAAGGAAAATTGTAGATATCGTACGAGCTTTGAAGTATCAGATTTCAAATATGCTTGATGATGAATGCAATTTAGAAGTGTTAAATAGAAAACATGCCGTCTGTCAGAGTTTAATATAAGTACATTAATATTTAAACAAGTGCCTTAAATAAAACAAATAGAAACATCTGGATGAATTAAATCGATAAATTGTCACCAATGTGGAAAATTCTCTCAGGCTTTCTTGTTGCTGGCAAGTAAACATGGTCACAGGAAAACAAAAACTTTCTCTTCAGAGTTTCTTGCACTTATTAAACCAAGCCAATCCCAGTTAAGCAGACTATTACAATAAAGCTTATGGAACATTCTCATGGACAAAAGATGATGGCAACTTGAACTCACTTTTTTAACCCAGTTCAGGTAACTAAGATGTCCAATTCCAAAAGGAAATGATTCACAGATTTGAATATATTCCTCGCGAATCTATAATTTTTTTTTTGAATATTCTTTATTTTATTTTTGAAAAATAAGAAAAAAGGCAATACAAATGATACAATGTGTACAGAACTATATGTTATAGATACATCAACAAAACTTCCCCATAATAATTAGTAGGAGCGGGGAGGGAACAGCCGAACTCCCACTGAGCGAAACAGCAAAAAGTAGAGTGCTCCACATCTAGAATGTAGGGTCCGGGTGTCCGCCCCCCACCCCCTAGTCATCTAAGAGACTGAAATGGAATTGGAAGAATAACCCGTTTCTTGCCAATGTCAACAGGATATAAACTTTTACATTGTATACTAAATAGCAGATTATATTACTTGCATTGAATACCCTTGATTAGGGATAAGGCAATAGTACTGTTCACCAAGAGAATATTTACTATGAGAAAGTGAGGGAGAGAAAAGGGAAAGATGAAGAAAGGGAAAGGAAGAGTAAAAAGAAAAGAAATGTAGAGAAAGAAAGTGTGATCCCCAAAGAGCGTACTCCGTGAGGATCGAGGAAAGAAATAAGAGAATTATCGAAGGACCCGCACCGACCCGACCCGGTTGACCCAGTGCTAACCAACATGTTCACGCCATTATTCCCGAAGGCCCAGAATGTCCCCGACGCGAAGGGCATGGAGTGACGCTCATGAGTCTAGTGGAATCTGTTTATAGTCGTCTGACTCCAAGAATATGTTCCAGTGAATCCAAGTTTGGGAGAAGACCTCCTCTCTGTTGTACAGTGTATGGGTCATGGACTCCATCTGATATATATATTTTATTTCATTAACCCATTCTCTTATTGTTGGGACGTTATTAGATTTCCAGTGTCTGGCAATGAGTACTCTTGCTGCCTGAATCAAATGACGGGACAAGGAACGTTTAAATTTTTTGATGGGTTTTGGAGTGTTATGTAGTAAGTAATATGAGGGGTCATCTACTGGATCACCATCAGTTAAAATTTTTATATATTTCTGTATCTGTTTCCAGAATGCCTGTATAAGTTCACACTTCCAAAAGATGTGGAGCAGGGTCCCCTCCTCTTTCCCGCATCTCCAACAACTAGAGCTAGTGTTAGGATATATTTTATGGAGTCTGGTAGGAGTCATATACCACCTAGCCATAATCTTATAATTAGATTCCTTGATTCGAGATGTAAGTGAGGCCTTTTGATTAAGCAAAAGTATCTTTTGCCATTGGTCATTTGTGAAAGCACAGGAGAGATCAGATTCCCATTTGGTTTTTAATTCTGAGGACCAGGTGGAGTCAGTGATCAGTAGTTGATAAATCATGGAGAGTGTCTTTCTAGGGGTGCCTATGGAGAAGCATATGTTCTCAAAAGGGGTCATTGGTCTGGATAGTTGCTCTCTATTTCCTAGTGATCTAAGGAAGTGAATAAATTGATTATGGCTCCACTCATCCAAAAATGGGCATGATCGCTCTGTTCTCAATTGAGAAATCGTGTTCCAGGAGTTATTATAGATAAGATCGCGGCACCTAAGTATGTCCCCCAATCTCCAACTTATATAGCTCCTAGATGAACATCCCATAGGAAACAATGGGTTATCCAACAAGGGTACTAGGGGAGAAGGCCATGGGGAGATGTCTGATAGGTGGCGAGTTTTTGATAGGGCATTAAGTGTGGAGTTCACTGAAACATAATCGTTTTGTATTTTGTTTGAAGACCATGAGTAAATGCTTAACCCTGAACCCACGAGGTCCTGCTCTAATTGGACCCATCTTTTTTGGTTTAGGTTCCTATGCCAATCAACCAGGCGTGTCAAAGATGCTGCTTAATAGTATTTCTTCATGTCAGGTACAGCTAGTCCGCCGTTTTCTTTGGAGAGGATAAGTGCAGAATATCTTATGCGAGGGGGCTTACGTTTCCAGATGAAGCGTGCAAATAATTTTCTCAGATATTTGAAATGTTCAATGGGAAGGATAATTGGAATGGCTTGATATAGGTATAACAACCTTGGTAAGATGTTCATTTTGATGATATTAATTCTTCCCAGCCAAGAGAAGTATGGTTTGTCCCATTTTTGTAAGTCGGAAGTCAAGGTTTGCGTCAAGGGTGTAAAGTTGAGTTTATAGAGGTCCGTTAGGGAGGAGGGAATGCGGATTCCTAGATATGTGATGGCTTGTGGCGGCCAGTGGTATGGGAAATTATCTTTAAGTAGATTACAAACATCGCTTGGCATAGAAATACCCATAGCCTGGCATTTATCTGGGTTAATTCTGAAATTCGACACTTGTTGGAAAGCTTTTAGTTCTAATTCTAGTGAAGGGAGAGAGTTGTGAGGATCTGTCAAGTAAAATAATAAGTCGTCCGCGTAGGCTGCCACCTTGTGCTCCGAGGAAGGAAGTTGGGGGCCTTTAATGTCCACATTTTTGCGGATCCTGCGCAAGAAGGGTTCCAAAGATAGGGCAAAAATTAAGGGGGAGAGAGGACACCCCTGTCTAGTGCCATTTGTGATTGGAAAGGAGGTCGAGACAACACCATTAACCCGCACCTGAGCTGTGGGGATGGAGTAGAGCGCCATAATCCATCGCATCATGTTCTTACCCAGGCCGATGCGCTGGAGTGTGGCCTCCAAAAACTCCCAGTCTACTCTGTCAAATGCCTTTTCGGCGTCGGTGGAGAGGAGTAATAAAGGTATATGCGATTTGTGAGCCCATTGTATAATGTCTATTGTGCGTATGGTGTTGTCTCTGGCCTCCCTGCCGGGTATGAACCCTGCTTGATCTGGGTGCACTAGGGAGTCCATAAGAGGGGAAATCCTGCCCGCCAGTATCTTGGCGAACAATTTCAGATCGGCGTTGAGGAGGGAGATGGGACGGTAGTTGGAGCACAAGGTGGCATCCTTTCCTGGTTTGGGGATAACTGCTATATGGGCAGCCAGCATATCTCTTGGAAGCTGTAGAGGGGGAGTGTCTTCACCTGTCAGGGCGTTGAAAAAATTTGCTAATCGGGGGATTAATATGTCACCGAAGGTTTTGTAATATTCAAGCGGTAGACCGTCAGGACCTGGAGCCCTACCTGCATTTGAAGATTTTATGGCTAGTCTTATCTCGTCCTCAGTGATAGGGCTCTCTAAGTCCTGGGCAATTTGAACTGTCAGTTTGGGTAAGTCAGCAGACTGTAAGTAAGTCGCGATCAGTTGGGGTTTCAGTTGGCTGGGAGAATTCCTACCATTAGAAGGGAGGTTATAAAGGGAATAATAATAATCTCTAAACACTTTTGCAATAGAATCTGATCGTTGTTTTTTAGTACCCGATCGGTCCTGGATATGGGCTATATTTGTGTGTGCGTAAGTTTCTCTAAGGGCCCTAGCTAGCATCCTACTGCACTTATTTCCGTGCTCATAAAATGAGCGTTTACATTTGAGGGCAATGTGTAGTTCTTTATGGAAAAGGAGCGATTTTAATTTATCTCTCTCTTTTTGGAGCGTCTGTAGGTCGGCTGATGTTAGAGTAGTCTTATGGCGGGATTCCATATCTCTAATATTTTGTAGGCTGTTTACAATATCTTCTTGTCTCTTTCTGTGCCTGACGCTAGCCTCCTGAATTATCTTTCCTCTGATAGTGCACTTATGTGCTTCCCAGAGGGATGCCAGAGAGATGTCATCAGTAGAGTTTAGTGAGAAGTATTCCTGGAGGGCGCCAGATACAGAAAGTTTAAAATCCCTGTCCTGCAATAGAGAAGTGTTCAGACGCCAGTGTCTAGGCAAGGAGCGTTTGGGGCGGATGCCGATCGTCATATTAACTGGAGAGTGATCTGACAGGGTCATTATGCCAATATCGGAGGAGATTCTCTCTGAGAGAAGATTTTGGGAAATAAAAATGTGGTCGATTCTAGTATATGTAGAATGCAGATTTGAGAAAAAGGTATAATCCCGAGTTGTTGGATGTTGTAGTCTCCATATGTCTATCAACTGGCGTTGAGATAATTCCCTCCTGCATCTTCCTATGGCTTTCCTGGTCAGGGAGCTCTTACCCGAGGAGCTATCCACTGAGGGATCAAGAGTCATGTTTAGATCTCCGCCAAGGATTATACTACCCTCCGAAAATTCGTCCATGGCTTCAAGGGCCCTGACCAGGAAAGACACCTGCCCACTATTAGGGGCATAATAAGTTTCCAATGTGAGAGTGCGTGATTGGTATGTGCCTTTTATAAAAAGGAAACGACCTGAGCTGTCCTTGTGCTCCTGCAGGAAATGGAATTCCACTTCTTTGGAAATTAGTATTGCAACTCCCTTGGTTTTCGTATCAGGAGAATTACAAAAAAAGGCCTGGTTGTAATATTTATCGGTCATCTTAGGGGAGATGCCGCCCTTAAAGTGAGTTTCCTGCAGGAACACAATGTGAGCACCTTGTTTGTGAAATTGGCGTAGCAACGCTCTCCGTTTCTCGGGGATATTAATCCCCTTCACGTTTAGGGACTGTACCTTAAGGAACATGGCGTTGTGTATAGCAAGCCAAACCTAGGGTCGGGATCAGGTCAGTACGGTCCATCAGGAAGCCTGTGAGTGAAGGCAATAAAGTGTAGAATAGAGAAAGGAAAGTTTTAGACATTGAGAGAAGTGGTGGGATAGGAAGTGTCCTATTCCCAAGTAGCATAATACAGAGTAAAAACAATATGCAATACAAATCTGGGGTTGTTGAAATAGCCTGTGTGGCCATAGATGCGTGGGGAACAAAGGGACAGTCCACACGTGAGGGGATATTCCAGAGCCCCGGGCACTACCAGCCATGCATTTATCATTGTAGCTATTTGTATATTAGTATCTTGGTGTTAAGAAGGCCCTAACCTGTTCTTTATAAAACCTAGCCAAGTATCTTGTTAGGAGTGCCAAGGAACAGAAGAGTAAGGTAAAACCATGAACCTGAAATGAACATTAAAAACATGCTAAGTCACCACAGTGCAGTAAAATAGAGTCAGGTGTCTCAGTGTGACAAAATCAGCGTTGAAAAAGAGTGGGAAGACTTGTGATAAGTCTCAAATAATACACTCCAGGTGAAGACAGGGAGAAAACAGAAGACACCCATACTTATACAAGACCCGAATAACACAGAGTTCCGTGTGGAGTTGGAAGGTTATAGATTATAAGACTATCTGAAAATAGTCAGAGACTCACACAGATGGATCAGCCGTGGTACCTCTCAGTGACTTCTTCTTCTGAGGAGGATTGAGCATCAGAGTGTCAGGGTCCCAGAGTGGAAGTGATACCGGATCAATCTCCAAGGTGGAGCAGAAAACACTCAGGTCTTTTGGCGTGCGTAGGATAGCTTGCCGGGCACCTAACTTCGCGTGGAGATGAAAGGGGAATCCCCAATGATAAACGGCACCTTCGTTTTGCAGAACTTGTAACAACGGGCGCATTGCCCTACGCTGGGCCAGAGTAAAAGGTGCCAGATCCTGAAAGAGGGTAATCTGTGCCCCATCGAAATCTATTACGCCGATACGCCTGGCGGCCACCATGATGGCCTCCTTGATGTCGTAGTGATGGACTCTACAGATCACGTCCCTGGGGGGAGCGTCTCCTTGTGGCAATGCTCTGAGGGCCCGATGCACTCTGTCCAGGCGAATAGGGGGAGAATGAATATGATCCAGTACCTTGTCAAATATTGCCTGCACCGTGGCCTGCAGATCCTCAGATCGGGTGGCTTCCGGGAGGCCGCGAATCCGTACGTTGTTGCGACGGTTTCTGTTTTGTAAGTCCTCGAGCCCTGCTCTGTAGAAGTTGCTAAGCGCTGTGTGCTTCTCGGAGGACTCTTTTAAGAGTTGCACATCTTGTTGGAGTTGAGTGATGTTTGCCTCGGCCCCGGAGATCCTATCCGCCAGGCCAACAACTTCCTCACGCAAGGCCGCTGCCTCCGACCTCGTGGTGGCAAGGATAAGGTCAGTTTGTTTATCAAGGTCACTTTTCGTCGGGAGCCCCCGCAAGAACATCCATATGTCTTCCAGGCTTTTGGATGAGGTAGCGGGTGATGCGCTGCCAGAGGGTGTTGTATGTTCTGGCTGCTCCGCCATCTTGTCCGCGTTGGAGCGAGTAGCAGGGCCCGTGAAGTATCTGGCTACGGAGTTTGTAGCGGGGTTTCCGGCTGCTGTTTGGCTCTGTTTTGTGGCTCTTCTGCTTGCCCGTGCCGTGGTGTTATCGGTAGGTGGGTTAGGGTCAATGCGCTTCTGCATTATAGCCTATAAATTAGCTTACGGCCCGGAGCTCCGAGGGAACACGTCCTCACAGTCTCATGTCTAGCTCCGCCCCCCGCGAATCTATAATTTAATAGAAGTATAAGCCCCAAGCTGGTTTATGCCTGCATGTCTGACTTTACTCATAGGCAGACACTTTGCACCACCCGCTCACTCTTCAACCACCTACCTTCTATACTTCTCACCTAACTTTCCTCTTTCCAAGAAACTATCCAGAGGCCTCCCATTACTGAGGTACTGTAAGTAACTTTTTTAATAAATGTCTTCAGGTGTCCTTTAACCTCCCTGGCGTTTTGATTACACGCGGCCGCGGGAGTTTTCTTTTTTACCTAATTTTTTTTCATGTAGCTAGCCTAGCGCTAGCTACATGATTCCCCCCTCCCTGCTCTCTCCCTCCCACCCTTCCAATCGCCGCCGGCGTTAATACCTATCAGAAAATCCCGTTCTGAACGGGATTTCCTGTAGGTCTTTCCCCGTTGCGATGGCGACAATCGGACTGACGTCATTGACGTCAAGGGGAGTCCCAATCCACCCCATAGTGCAGCCTGGCGGTGATTGGCCAGGCTGCGCAAGGGGTCTGCGGGGGGGGGGGCCCTCTTTCACGGCGGGTAGCGGCGGATCGGCGGCGAGCGGGAAAACACGCAGCTAGCAAAGTGCTAGCTGCGTGTTTAAAAAAATAATTATGCAAATTGGCCCACCAGGGACTGAGCAATCCACTGCGGCATTACTGGACGAGCTGAGCTCGTCCATAACGCCCAGGTGGTTAAACCCTACATTTATTTGATACAGTACAAAAACTCCATGTTAAGTGTTCAAGCAGAAATGTTATTGTTTCATGAAAAATGTATGCTTATTTAGGAATTTGATACCAGAATGTTTCAAGTTCTGCCATGGGCAGCAAAAGACTAGAAAAGATGTGGAATACTACAACAGTTGACTAAAACAAATGAGAATTACACTTCTCAATACTTAACTGCAAAGAACTTTGGAAAGATGGCCATCTGACTATATATATGTATTATATATATATACATATACCGTATATATACATATATATATATATATACACACACACAGAGGTATATATAAATGTTTATTATTATTATGTATTTACACAGCACTAACATATTACACATTTTTTAATTGAGACCACAATCTAGTCCTTTCCAGATATGAACACTGCTATTCCAGCGCAGGAGACTTGGACGCAGCCGGCGCCACCATAGGCCGTAATAGAAATTACGGCTATAGCGGCGCACAGGGAGTAACTTTGGCGCCGTCAGAAAACGGAGCTGAAGTTACTTTTAAAACACTATAATTCGGCCTCCAGCAATTGCTGGGAGCCGAATTATTTCATTCCCCGCTATCCATGGCGGCCTGGAGGGGGAATAGTATTTAACCCCCCTGGCGGCAGCAGAGCAGTTTTTTTTAAAAACATGTAGCGAGCCCAGGGCTCGCTACATGATAGCCGCTGTGCTGCGGCATCCCCCCGCCCTCTTCGATCGCCTCTGGCGATCTCCGATCAGGACATCCCGTTCAAAGAACGGGATTTCCTAGAGGGCTTCCCCCGTCGCCATGGCGACGGGCGGCATGACGTCATCGATCAGAGGGCACACGCAGCTAGCAAAGTGCTAGCTGCGTTCTGCAAAAAAAATAATTATCAAAATCGGCCCAGCAGGGCCTGAGAAATCCCCCTGCGTGGCATAGCCCGTGCTCAGCACGGGCTTACCGCCAGGGAGGTTAACGTGGCCAGGAACTTGTGCAGCAGCAGGATCAGCCATATGCCAGCTATATCCTGCGCCCAAGTCTCCCGCACCGATTCCTCTCATACGCACGCAGATATCAGTTAGATCAGGAACTAACCTGGAACTCTACCACTGTGAGAAGAGAGTACTAGCCAATATGCCACCATGCTGTTCTGATTTACCTATGTAGTGCTAAGAGCTTTTCTTTTTACATAAGAGCAATTCTCCTTGGCGTTTCCCATTTTGCCTTGGCTTTCATTCCTTGATGAATGGAAATTACAAATCCGAAGCAAGTTGCAGTATTGTCCTTCCCCTACTTTGCAGCCTTCAATTAGCGGCATTTTCTGGTACCTTATCAGAACAAGTAGCTACAGAGTGAGAGTCCAAAATATTAATTGGGCTCTGCAGTTGTTAACAGGTAACTCCTAATGAGGAAATCAGGGTCATGGGTCATTCATAAGTGATTTTTTTTAACATTCCCCAATTACTTTGATATATTCTAATGAACTTATTAAATGAATACAATGAAAAGTAACTGTAAAAGTAACATTTGTAAACATGCTGTTTTTAACACACTTTCCTGTAGTATGTGCTTACTACCTTTCAATTACAAAATTAACTTAACACATAATTTGGTGTGAGGTGTCCACAAATGTCCATATAACTATAGAAGGCTGTATTTGTACTATGCACCAGCAGCTCTGGGTTTGCCATAGAAGTACAAATGCATGAGGAGGCAAACAAGTTGTGCAAGAATTATAGGACAATAAGCTATTCCATCTTGCAGCACCGGGTAAGACCAACGGCCTAAGCACAACAGCATGTTGGTCAGAATAGAGAGCTTCCTTAGGTATATGCAAAGGGAGAGTAGATATGGGTCAGTATACTAGATGATTTCTACTGTATGAAGCTATACTGAAAGGTCCTCTTCTATTCCCCATACCTTCCTCCCGATTTTGCTAAGACTGGCATTTATGTATGTACTGTATATACACTAGTCTAATTGAAAGCCATTTAGTCATGGTTAAGTAATTCTTGGTGATAAAAATGTTTGAAAAAAAATCAAACTGTTCTTTTTTTTAAATAAAAACTCAATTAAGTATTCATCCCACCATCTACTTTTTAGTGAAAATAAAAGCATAGAAAAGTAAGCTGTTATACAGGAAGATACTTGGCAATAGCTGAAGAATGTGAACAGCTGCTGCAGCTTACAGCACATATATACCTACAGATATACTACATGCCACTTTCCATGAATTCTGGCAAAGTATGTGGGATAGGAACAACAGAGACACAATTATCACAACATTCATAAAACAAAGTCAAAGCAAATAAATAATATATACAGATATAGGTATTGATTCATCAGTTTGCATATCACTAGTACTGTATAAACATCTTGGAGTTTTTTCCTAAGTGATATTTTCACTCCTTATCAATACAATGCATTTTAACCCGCCAGCAATCAAGAAAATACTCAAAATATTTATGACACTACTTTTTCACCAACTTTAATACTATTTGAATAGCAGAGTGCTAAAACGTTATTTTAAACAAGAGATGAAATATAATATCTTAACTTGATCACCTATATACCTTTCAAGCAGGTAAGGGTTGGTGTTATATACAACTCAGATGGAGGAAGATAACCCTTTTTTGAACTTTATAATACTGTATATGTAGGTAGAGCTGAAGATCTGACGAATACAAATCTGTTAATTTCCATACACATACTGAAGCCTGATTTTTGTGAAATTTGGGCAGAAAAAGACAATTCACAAACATATGTACTTTGATGTCTACTTATGGATTTCTGCTTAAAGTCAACATTTTAAGGTAAAAAAATGACTAACACCTATTTTCACTAAATCTAAAAACAAACAGTTGGGCAAACAAAGAAAAGTGATTAAAAACGATGAGAACAAAGTAAAAAGCCAGTGGTATGAATGTTGTAAAACTCTATAGGCACAAATACAAGCTGATGAAAAAAAAGGTTTTGTTGCTCTACAATACTCCATATATTGCGTATGACAACCACTCATACATGCTGCAAAGTTTGTCTGTTAATCAATACTCTGTGAAGTTGTGCTTGACAACACTCCTATGGCGAATAACATTTGTGTCATGGGACTGAGTCTTCACAGAATATTAAATATTGCCTTAAGAACAAAATCCTGGCAGAGAGGAGAAAATTAAACATATATTCTCTTGTCTGGATTCAGAATCAGAACTAATTTGATCACTGACCTTCCATTTCCAGTAATAGATAAGTCTCCCCTAGCTAATCTGTGTATAATTTTATGTGTTAACGTAGAAGTCTTTCAATAGATGTTAATATCCTAGAGGATTTTTTTTTCTTCATTTTTGTTTTATATTCAATATCTCAAACCTGGGAATCTTACCTGATTGCATTCCAGAACAAATAAAAGATGAAGATTGCTTGCTCCCATTTCTGCAACTTTAATTTTACCTCAATAGTGAGGAAGGAGCAAAGGAAAATATATTGAAGGTCTCATACAGGAACAGCAATAAGGAGATCTTGTCATTTAGGTCTTGAAGATATCAAATAAAATGGTGGGCGGAATAGGTCATTAAAGTGGACATGAGCGCTTGCAGAGGACAGAAGAAAAAGCATAGAGAAATCCGCTCTGTATGGATTTAGAGAGTTTATGCTGTCTAATTCCCCCTTCGATGTGACTAATCACAAGTGTAATTTGATCTCTCAGCTCTGTTAAGCTCAAGAATCTTGGCAGTCCTCGGCAGAGCAGCTAATTGTAAACACAGGGGGCTTGATTAAAAAAACAGTGCTAACGCATAGCATGACCGGGCTATGCGTTTAGCACGCAATGGAATTCGTGTGAAGGTTTGCACGCATAAAGATTTACGTGCACGCGATAACACGGAAAAGTGCACACATTAACGCGCGACAACAGTTGTTAGCGCGCACACCTAAATCTTTACCCGCGCATACCTTCACGCGCATTACATTGCGTGCGTTAGCACTATTTTGTGAATTAAGCCCAGGATGTTATCACTATGTCTGCTTCTATGAAAGCAAGAAGTAGACACACTGCAGCTTTATTGCAAGATTTATATCTGCTGTAACAAAGAAATGTTTTTCTTTAAATGTTATTTACGCTGTTGCTTAACTTTTAGATAAGCTCTGAGTTCAGGTCCCCTTTAACCAGAAAAAAAAATATTTTAATATTGTTTACCTTTTTTAACATAATTGTATTTTTTTTACTTGAATACAGTTTCTCAAGAGGAGCTTTGCTGTACTGCAAAAGATCCAATGGAACAAAATACTCTTGAGTGGGAGTTTCCCCATAAAGGTCCCTGTTTATTAAAGAAGGGTTAGTGACAACCTTTCTTATTTCTCCATAAAATTTTGTGCAATGTGCAACCTTTTGGAGCACATTAGATCTACTATTTGACAATAAATCGAGAAATTAAGGTCTGATCTGCTGAAGTGGAGTGGGGCGGACGCCTTATACTCGAGTCAGACCTAAGTTTCTGACTTACAGCCGAGTATATTGTGCCCCTCTGCTGTATTCCTCCCTCGTTCTGGTGCCCAGAATAATGGCTGCAGATTGTGTCTCCCTCTGATCCCTGTTCTAGATGACCCCTATGCTGTTACTCTGTCCGGTACCTCCGAATGGTTTCTTCTTCCGCCTCCTGGAATGCAGCTTTTGCCACCATCCTGTCATGTCTGGAACTCCTCCCAGCTGCTCTGTGTGTGGTCATCGGCAGCCGGGATCAAAGCTTCCCCACCACCAGCCATGAAACTACTTTTACAGGTCCTTCTCAAAAAATTAGCATATTGTGATAAAGTTCATTATTTTCTGTAATGTACTGATAAACATTAGACTTTGATATATTTTAGATTCATTACACACAACGGAAGTAGTTCAAGCCTTTTATTGTTTAAATATTGATGATTTTGGCATACAGCTCATGAAAACCCAAAATTCCTATCTCAAAAAATTAGCATATTTCATCCTACCAATTAAAGAAAAGTGTTTTTAAAACAAAAAAAAAGACAACCTTCAAATAATTATGTTCAGTTATGCACTCAATACTTGGTCGGGAATCCTTTTGCAGAAATGACTGCTTCAATGCGGCGTGGCATGGAGGCAATCAGCCTGTGGCACTGCTCAGGTGTTATGGAGGCCCAGGATGCTTCGATAGCGGCCTTAAGCTCATCCAGAGTGTTGGGTCTAGCATCTCAACTTTCTCTTCACAATATCCCACAGATTCTCTATGGGGTTCAGGTCAGGAGAGTTGGCAGACCAATTGAGCAAAGTAATACCATGGTCAGTAAACCATTTACCAGTGGTTTTGGCACTGTGAGCAGGTGCCAGGTCGTGCTGAAAAATGAAATCTTCATCTCCATAAAGATTTTCAGCAGATGGAAGCATGAAGTGCTCCAAAATCTCCTGATATCTAGCTGCATTGACCCTGCCCTTGATAAAACACAGTGGACCCACACCAGCAGCTGACATGGCACCCCAGACCATCACTGACTGTGGGTACTTCACTGGACTTCAGGCATTTTGGCATTTCCCTCTCCCCAGCCTTCCTCCAGACTCTGGCACCTTGATTTCCGAATGACATGCAAAAGTTGCTTTCATCCGAAAAAAGTACTTTAGACCACTGAGCAAAAGTCCAGTGCTGCTTCTCTGTAGCCCAGGTCAGGCGCTTCTGCCGCTGTTTCTGGTTCAAAAGTAGCTTGACCTGGGGAATGCGGCACCTGTAGCCCATTTCCTGCACACGCCTGTACACGGTGGCTCTGGATGCTTCTACTCCAGACTCAGTCCACTGCTTCCACAGATCCCCCAAGGTCTGGAATCGGTCCTTTTCCACAATCTTCCTCAGGGTCCGGTCACCTCTTCTCATTGTGCAGCGTTTTCTGCCACACTTTTTCCTACCCACAGACTTCCCACTGAGGTGCTTTGATACAGTACTCTGGGAACAGCCTATTCGTTCAGAAATGTCTTTCTGTGTCTTACCCTCTTGCTTGAGGGTGTCAATGATGGCCTTCTGGACAGCAGTCAGGTCGGCAGTCTTACCCATGATTGCGGTTTTGAGTAATGAACCAGGCTGGGAGTTTTTAAAAGCACCAGGAATCTTTTGCAGGTGTTTAGAGTTAATTAGTTGATTCAGATGATTAGGTTAATAGCATTTTCGAGAACCTTTTCATGATATGCTAATTTTTTGAGATAGGAATTTGGGGTTTTCATGAGATGTATAGCAAAATCATCAATATTAAAACAATAAAAGGCTTGAACTACTTCAGTTGCCTGTAATGAATCTAAAATATATGAAAGTCTAATGTTTATCAGTACATTACAGAAAATAATGAACTTTATCACAATATGCTAATTTTTTTGAGAAGGACCTGTATGTGCCACTTTTTCAGCTACGATCGAAGTTCCCCCTGCAGGCAGCTGCAGAGCTACTTCTATTTGCCACTCGTTGACCTTACAGTGATCAGCCACCTCTGTTCAGTACTCTCTATGAGAGAGTTTTCAGCTGCAATCAAAGCTCCGCCTGCAGGCAGACGCGTAACTACTTCAGGCACACACTGCTCCTTCTGCAAAAGACAGTGATGACACTGTGCAGCGCCAGCAAGAGAGCAGCTTATAGGTATTGGGAAAACTGAGGCAAGATACCCGGAGCAATGGCCTGCAAGCATCTTCCCCACACTGTGCTGCTGTTAATGTTATTAATACAATAACAGCTGCACAGTGTGGGAAAGAAGCATGGAGATCATGCAGGATTAATTGCTTCAAGCATCTTGCCAAAAACAAAGATACTATAAAAAGAATACCATAAATAAAATGGAGTCTTTTATACTCTCCTGAAAGGTGGCCAATACAATACAGTGGTGGATCTATAGCATTAATCTGATTGATTACCATACCGTAGCTGCCCTTCCTTTAGTGTGGTAGATAATAGAAATCAAATTAAATGATTGATTATCAGAGAGATGTTTAAAGTTAATAAATCCACTGTATGCATTCTGTAGTGAGTATGAATAAAATCAATATTGGCCTACTTTCCTGGGTCGACTTATACTTGAGTCCTCAGAAAGTTCTTGCTTAAGAGGGTCAAATATACACGAGGTCGACTTATATTCAAGTATATACGGTACATTGTTTATAAGTAACTGTAAGGTCTTGATTCAGTGTAGTCATCTTAAGCAGCAATGTCTGAAAGAGAACCCGAGATAAGAGTGATATTGAGGCTGCCATATTTATTTCCTTTTATTAACCACCTACGGTAGTGACTGGATAGTGTCTGCCTCTGACATAGGAGACCTGGGTTCAAATCTTGCCTCTTCCTATGTCAGTAAGCCAGCACCTATTCATGAGGAGTTCTTGGGTGAGACTTCCTAACACTACTATTGCCTACTGAGTGCACTCTAGTGGCTGCCTCGCAAGCGCTGTGAGTTTGACAGGAGAAATACTGGAATTATTATTATTATTGAAACTATGCAAACTGCCTGGCTGTCCCAATGATCCTGTGTCTCGAATACTTTTAGCCCTAGACCCTGTAAGTAGTTTCATGAATGAGTTAATGAGATTCTGAGGGGCTTTAAATTTGTAGTCATTTGTACAAACCACTCATATACATGTGCACACAAATTGTTAATGAACCTGATCCAATTTATTTTTTCTCTTAACGAGAAAAGTTAAGAGAAAAAATATTTTCACATTATAAATAAAACTAGTAGACCTAAGCCCATTACAATAACGGCCTCTAGGCCTCCCTCACAACCCCCTCCCCGCTGCCGCATATCAGCACGCATGCTCGCCCGCCCACCGCATATGCTCTCCCCGCTGGCCCCGTCCTCCTCCTGTCCCAACAGCCGCCCACGTATCACGCATGTGCGGTAGTAAAAAGCACGGACACAGGGACACAGAGGAGGACGCAGGGACACAGGGGGTTTATTATATAGGATGCCTTTTAAGCCGCCAACAAACAAGAAAATGCTTAGAATTATTTTGACAGTACTTTTTCACCTACTTTTTGGTACTTTTTCAATTGCATAGAGCAAAGGTTATTTTAAAAAGAAGTTAAAATATTTTCTCCTGGGAAAAAAAGTGAACTGGATCGAGCCCAAAAGGTGTTCACCAAGCATTATTCTGTAATCTTTTCACTGGAGCCAACCATGGTTCATCAAGTGCAGAGATCCACAGGTGTCCAAATCCCCACCTAACCAGTGATAAAGGCCACTAAGACTTTCAAGGACAAAGGATTGCCATTTGCAATCGTACAGCTTAGTAAATTTTAACACAATGTTGTCCATAGTGACGCCCAATTCAATAATTTCAGGGCAATACAAGGTTCCCTTAATCAATGTAGGCAAACATCAGAATGACAACAATAAGTTCACAATAAGGTAGATAAGAGGTACAACCAGCAGAAGCACTGGAGATCACCCTAATGACATAACTAATTAGTAAAAGGATCTAGACTGAGTGACAGAAAGTAAACACCCAAATGATATACTACGGTAGAATGGTAACAAAATATCCCACTTCCTGTATTTCATTTAATGAAAAAGGTAAAGCTGGTGTATTTAATATACTGATGGTGGTAAACCTTTTCTAATCAATGCTTGAACCTAACCATTGCTCACCTGTTGTAGCACAAAGCAGCTCATGCAAGAGGAAAAAGCTGTGCAATAGCAGCTCCACGCTATTGTGCTGGTGCACATTGCACTTACATAGGCTCAGTGCGGCTGCGATTGTACACAGAGGGGAGTGCAACTGCCAGAGCAAATCTTACAAGCTCTTGTCAGATATGCTTAGAAGGCCCCAGTGCTGGATCGGTGGGTTCAAAGACAATGGGTGAAGTTTCAGGACAATCCAGAAGCATCCTCCTACTAAGGTAAATGTCTAAGTTTTATTCACAATTTAACTTCAGGTTCACTTTAATTACAGCAGACTGAAGATCCATATTTATATGGCATGCCTGTAGTTCCATAAGGGTTTTTTTCCCTGCCATGTGTTCTGATCCAATATATTAAATACATGCACTTGGTTAATTGCGCAGCAGCAGGAATATTAAAAACCACAATGTGCTCCATTGCTGTTGCCTTGATTTTTTCCTTCAATGCAAACACCATCTCTGTTGCATTTTTTTTCAGTAATCAGGTTTTGGCAGCCTCCATTCAGTCAATGGGAATGCAAACAAACAAATATGTGAGATTTTGTTGTGTTTTGCCTGCTAATTTTTTTTTTTTTTTTTGTGCTGGCATAAAGAATAGAAAAATTTAAACACCCCATTAAAGGGACTCCGAGCAGTGCAGAAACTATGGAAAGATGCACATCATTTTAAAGCTCTCTTTCTCCTCTTTCCAATGATATATAAACCGCCGCCCTACGCCTTTTAGTTTTCGCTATTTTGGCGATTGAAATTGCCGCGGCCGCGATTTCGATCGCGAAAATAGAGAAAACTAAAAGGCGTAGGGCGACGATGTAGGTGTCGTCAGAAAGAGGAGAAAGAGAGCTTTAAAACGATATCCATCAAGCCATAGTTATATTGTATTACACAGGGCAACTTTTTGTCAAAGTCAGCAGCTGCATTCAGCAGAATGGAGCTGCTGACACTGGGGAAAGTGTCGTCCTGTGTAATACAATATAACTATGGCTTGATGGATATCATTTTAAAGCTCTCTTTCTCCTCTTTCTGGCGACACCTAAATCGTTGCCCTACGCCTTTTAGTTTTCTCTATTTTCGCGATCGAAATCGCGGCCGCGGCAATTTTAATCGCGAAAATAGCGAAAACTAAAAGGCGTAGGGCGGCGGTTTATATATCATTGGAAAGAGGAGAAAGAGAGCTTTAAAATGATGTGCATCTTTCCATAGTTTCTGCACTGCTCGGAGTCCCTTTAAAGATAGAAATCGCTCAGCAACACAAGTTTGCACCCTTGCAATAGCAGCACTTTTGCAATCACAATTTGCAGTTTGGAAACACCGTGAAATGCAAAGCAGACTAGGAAACATGAGACGAATGATAATGACATTGCAGGACTTGCAGACAGATGGTACTGAAAGCAGACTGAAAGCAGTCATGAGTTTCTACTACCTTAGCATATCATTGCTATGTCACCTAGCTATTATGCTATTTTGCTGTATGAAAAGTTTAACAGTCAAAAGTCTCATTTTTCTATAATTCTAATAGCAAAACAATCTTACAAATACATGGAATGGAAAAGGATTTTCTTTGAAAAAGTGCCCTGCAGGTGCAATAACAGTTTCAAGAAAACACAATAAATCACAGTCCCTGTCCTAAAAATACATGCATTCGCAAAAACAGCAAGAAATCGAATATTACCTTTACACTGAAAGAAAGTTTACAAATGTTGCGTTAAAGAGTAGAAAAGTTCAGAGACACTAATCATTAACTTCGGCTTTTTACTAGTAAAATCCATCATCTTTTATAGGACACTTTATACATGCAATTATCTGGACGCAGCTACCTTGAAGGTCTTTCTACAACAAACAAGACTTTTACAGCATACATAAATTGCGTTTTTTTAAATTTTGCCCACTTTTAAATTTAAATAATTTGAAACCAATTTAAAGGGAACTACTCAGTAATACTATAATCTATCACAACACAGGAGGCTGAATTGCCTAGCTCCTGGAAGCAGTGCCAATGCTGGAGGAGAGAACACAATAATGTGCCAACATAGGTAATTAGGGCTGTTTCTAGGAACTGAGCAACATTCCCTTAATTCATTTTATACAAATTAGGAATTATACACCTATATTGCAGACCTAAAATTGATAATTCTATCATTTCAAAGTGTGTGTGTCTCAACAGCGAAATGCCGGTATTGACCTCACTATAGCACAATGAATTGCTATTGCCTATTTTTTCGCAATTGTTTTCATTGTATTAAACCACAATCTAAAAAACAAGAGCCTATAAACTAGTTTGGCATGTAGTACTATGTCCAGAAGACAAAACAGGAAAAAACAAAATACATACTCCAACTGCTGCATAACAGAAGGAAGCATCCAGTACTACGCTGACCCCAATTTAGCCAAGTAGAGTAGATAAGCTAATTATTTAGATGACCCTTATTGGTAATTGATGCGCCATATAAACTTACCACTACAATTAATAAAAATTGTCAGGATAGAAGAGGCAGCAAGATGACCATAGTCAGGCCCGGATTTACATCACAGGAGCCTCTAGGCACAGATGTCCTGGCACCCTAGACTTCGCCCTCCATGAACCTACAAACCCCAGCTGAATCGCAGCACAATTGCACTGGCTGGCCCAACTGCCACTTCTCCCTTACTTCCCCTGCCCGTCATAGGTAGCTACAGGTTCCCTTTAATACTGAGGTTACCTCTGGCTACCTAATACTAAGTAGCTAGTGGTGCCCCCATCTAAAGTGAGATGTTGTCAGTGGAATGCCAAGAGCTGGGTAAGAAACCTCTCAGCTTCAGACTCTGCATAGGGAAGGAGAGAGGGAGGTACTGGGGGAGGGGAGTGAGCTGCCTTTCATCAGGCGCCTGTAGGCACGTGCCTACAGTGCCTTATGGTAAATCCGGCCCTGACCATAGTAATATGTTCCTTAATGGGTGCAAAAAGAACATTCTCCTTTATCTCATCAGTTTATTTTCAATTCAGCTACACTTTAAAGAGAACCCGAGGCGGGAATTTTATATGTTAAAGAGAACCCGAGGTGGGTTTGAAGAATGCTATTAGGACACAAAGAGGCTGGTTCTGCATAATATCACCAGCCTCTGTGTCTGTACTGTATCCCCCCAGGCCCCCCACCTGCGCTCTGCTGTCCCCCATAAAAAAAACGTGCTAGCGACAAGCAGGTTGGCTGGCTGTTTACCTCAATGCTGCCGGTCACCGCCACTCCCCCGCTTCCTCTATAGTGCCGCTCCTTGCCTGCGTCCCTTCCCTCCCCGCCTCCGTAAGCTGATTGGAGGGAAGAGACGCAGACAGGGAGCAGAGCTATAGAGGAAGCGGGGGAGCGGCGGTGACTGGCAGCATTAAGGTAAACAGCCAGCTAGCGACAAGCTGCATGTCGCTAGCATGGCAGGTTTTTTTTATGGGGGACGGACAGCAGAGCGCAGGGGGGGCCTTGGGGGACACAGTACAGACACAGAGGCTGGTGATAGTATGCAGAACTTCTAAAAAATCTGGTGAACTGGTTATTTTGCATAAGCATTTATTCCGTATGGGGGAGCAATTGAAACCAATAGTACTGAATCATGAATTAGGGAGACAACTTCTCACAATGCATATCACTTTTATTAGTATCAAAACACATGAAAAAAAAACCCATGCCCAACTTCCTCCCCCCTAAAAACAATGCCAGTATGAATTGGAGCGCTCCTCACATCCACTCACTCCACACACATGTAATAACTGTCCTTGGCTAAGAACTAAATTGACTATGTTGAATAGCGTGACTGATGAAAACACAGTTCCTCATAAGATGGAATATCCTCTGATAACAGCACTGCTGTGGAAACACCATCATGCAGTATCTTTTGAGGCAACTTCAATCCATGAACAAACTGTCTCTTATCACATCTTCCAGAAGCAAATACATATTCGCTATATCATAGCATAATCTCTTGCTTATTATACTTGTGCAAATGTCCGCGATATTCAACGCTGCTGACGCAGCACTCACAACATCATCTTAGTTCAAACCACGTTCAGCTTGTATCCACTCCGTCACGCGGTATACGCTGCCCTTACTTGCTGGTGTCGGAGGTATTGGGGCAAAGTTTCCCTGGCCAGCCAGATTTTAAGCTGCATGTGCGGGCAGGAGGATGCCAGGCTAACACGCTCTCACTCCAACGGCCTGTAGCCACGCCTGCATATGCATTATGCCCACCAAGTCACGTGGGCTTCCTCAGTGCATCTGCTGTGGATCTGTAAGAGGGGGCGTTGCATAAAAGATACTGCATGATGGTGTTTCCACAGCAGAGCTGTTATCAGAGGATATTCCATCTTATGAGGAACTGTGTCACGCTATTGAACATAGTCACTTTAGTTCTTGGCCAAGGACAGTGATTGCATGTGTGTGGAGTAGAGTGGATGTGAGGAGCGCTCCAATTCATACTGGCATTGTTTTTAGGAGGGAGGAAGTTGGGCATGGGGTTTTTTTCATGTGTTTTGATACTAATAAAAGTGATATGCATTGTGAGAAGCTGGCTCCCTAATTCATGATAGTATGCAGAACCAGCCTCTGTGTCCTAATAGCATTCTTCAAACCCACCTCGCGTTCTCTTTAAGAGAACACACTGGCATGTTCTGTGCATAATTACTTGCCTCTGTGTATTGCTGCCTATAGTCCGCCCCCCCCCCCCCCCGGGGTCTGCTGTGCCCAGGAAGTAAATCCCAGGTCGCGGCTTAGCTTCTGATGCATGCATGCATTCCCAAGGCGTGGCATGTGCACGGCAGTGAGTTATAGTGAGGTGTTGCCAGCTGCAACACAACAGAACACAGTGGGAAATTGTGAGTGTTGTATGATAAAATGTTCCCAGCCACATTCCATTTTTAACTCATGGTAACGCACAGCTGTACTGTGAACAATAACATGAAAATCTGTAGACTTTCCTGTTACCATATGGATCACACACTATGTGCAGTACGGTATGACTAACAGCAACGCACATAGTGTAAAAGAGCCCTGAACACTTGATTGTATCGTTTCAATCCTAAATAGGACTTCCCTGGAATCTCATTATCCTTTTTTAAAAGCTATTCAGCTCCCATGCTGACAAATCTAGAGCTAGTGAATGTGTTACCTGTCCCCTGCACTCAGATGTGTTTTGTCTGCTGCTGCTCAGCACTGAACAAGCAGGCAGCCTCAGGAGGAGCTCACTGGCTTGCGAATCACATTGCATTTCATGGGACTCCGATGCTTCCTCCTTTCAAACAGGAAGGAGGAAGAATAAGAGTCATGTGAAGCGTAACGTGACTCACAAGCCAGTGAACTACTTCTGACCCTGTCCGCTTGTTTAGTGCTGAACAGAGTTCAGGTAGTCCCCTACTTACGTATGACTTGAGTTTAAGAAATACAAAGTTGTATTCATGTATAAAATATACAATTTGTTAAATGTTATAGTATTGTATAAACTGTTATAAGTAGTTTAAAACATTAAAAAGCACATTGAAAACAACAAAAACGGCTTACACTATATGTCCAAATCCAGTTATCTGAAAATAAATATTATCACGTTTCAAGATGACAGGATTCAACTTACAAACAAGTTAAACTTACAAGCAATCTCCTGGAATGGAACCTGTTTGGAATAAGGGGACCGCCAATATTCATGTTTTTTTTTCTTTTAATCGGCTGTGCCAAATTCGAACACCAACACTAGTGGAGAACTTCCAACACACATGGAAAAAAGGCCCCCTTTTGCTTAGTGTATATAGCCACTGCAGTGTTACCCCAGGGTAACACGGTGCAGGGCTGAGGGTTGGGGAAAGTACTTGCTGGCATTGGACCAGTCCAAGGCTTTTGATCGGGTCAACCATGAGTACCTGTGGCAGTTACTTTGCGTTTATGGTCTACAGGGTGGTTTTGTTGATTGGCTCCGTACATTGTACAAAGGGGCAGAGAGTTTCATGCTTGTCAATGGTTGGGTTGGCAAACCTTTTGAAGTAAGTTCTGGTGTCCGTCAGGGTTGCCCTTTGAGCTCCCTCCTGTACGTGTTTGCGATCGACCCCTTCGTGAGGAGGCTAGAGAACAGCATGCTCAGTGGAGTTCCTGCGGGCATCCCTGGTGTCTCATCCTTCAAGGTAGTGGCCTATGCCGATGATGTAACTGTGATAGTTTCTGGGACAGAGGAGGCAAAGGTGGTTGTCTCGGAGATTGCCAGGTACTCAGAAGCATCAGGATCACAGGTCAATCAGGACAAGTGTGACATTTTCTGGATGGGAAAAGATGGAGAGAGCTTTGTACTTCCTGGCTCCTTTCCTGTACCCCAACCGAAAATTAAGATCCTTGGCATCGAATTCAGTCCTGGTGATTACGGCCATCAAAATTGGGTTTGTAGACTAAATGATGTCGGCGCTAAGGTGGCTCGCTGGAAAGGTTGGCATCTGACCTTCAGAGAAAGGGTTGATCTGATCAAGAGCCATCTGGTACCAATACTGTTATATGTTAGCTATGTTGCAATTTTGCCTCAATCCCTGTATTCGAGGATATGCGACCTGTTTTTCCAGATGCTCTGGAAAAACAGGTTAAACATTGTGCGCAGAAACATTACCTACAAAGTCAGGCAGGAGGGTGGCTTAGGTATGGTCAACCCGATTGTTTTCTTTTCTCTGCTTTTTATCAAACATAATCTTGGTAACATGCTTGCAGAGAACCCGCCTGACTGGGTAGGCATTTTTCGTGACTGGTTTGGGACTTCTCTCACGAGTTGGGAAAGTAGTGGTCCAGTGAAGAGTTTGGCATCGCGTCGGGACTATCTTCCGGCCTATGTTGCCCCGTGTCTGAGAAAGCTAAGGCAGTGGGGATTGACTGTGGAGGATATCAAATCGGTCGGGAGGCGTGCCCTCACGGTCCGGGTGGTAGACTCACACTTTCATGACTCACTGTACTTGAGAGATTGCCCAAGCACGCATCTGGAGGAGGGTTTGCGGCTCATTAATTCGCCGCGGATTCCCAACAAATTGTGGGACATTGCTTGGCTCTCCTTTCAAGGCAAACTTTACGTTAAGGGTAACGTGAAATGTCTAAAGGTGGAAGCACGTGGATGTCCTCGTGAGGAGTGTGGTGGTGCTGAGGAGTCCATGGACCACTTTTTGCTTCACTGCCCCTTTAATGTGGAAGTATGTAAACAGGTGGGTGGGAGCCTAGGTATTCCTTTCCTGGCGCATCTGAGTTATGCTGAGTGGGCATACGGAGCATTCAAACGTCGCCAGGGTTTTGATTTGTGCACTTTGTATTTAGTTAGTTTAGCTGTCAGACATCACACATGGTTAGCACGGTGTCAGCTCTGCATTAGGCAGAAATTCCTCCCTGTTCAGGTGGTGGTGAACAGTATTCTGGGTGAGGTTTCTAGGATTCGGTGCTTGGAGAGGCGTAGGATGGGCAGAGGTGCCTGGGTTCTTGCCTGGCAGAACATCAGGCCTCCTTAGCCTATTGACGTCTCTTCTGGGTGAGCTTTCTATTTCTCATCACAGACTACTTAGATTTTGAATCTTTTTCTACATTTTTTGTAAATGACTGGCCGCAGACATACTGGAGGTGTTTTCCTTTCAGCTTATTCTTATTGTATTGGAGATGAGTTTTTTTTTTTTTTTTTGGTCTTGTGCAGGTTTTTGATTATTTATCGTCGTATGTGTACACTTGCCCTTTTCCTGAATATGTGGTAGTTTGATTGTAAGTGTTGGTGCATTTATTTTGTATGATTGTTGTTAGGTGATGTCAGGTATTGTGTGGTGTTGGTTATTGTTATTTGTTGCATACGTTCAGGTGTTGGGTCTGTGTTGTTTAGTCATGTCTCGTTGTTTGAATCGGTGGTATGTTTGAGCATTCTTCTGCTCAGGTCTTCATAACAGATTAATATTGTATTATAATGTTATGTTGATTTTGTTGTTTTTGGACATAGAAGTCCTGCTTTTGTTTGTGCATATATATGCAGAATTGATTGTTTTTTCTTGTTTCTTTGATCTTGTTTTTTGTTACAGTTGGTATGATTAATTGATCAAATTATTTTATTTATTTATTTGTATTATAATTGTAAATAATATTTTTCTAATAAAAATCTACAAAACAATGACTTGAAGGACAGGTGTTTGATGACGAAATAACCCGTGCACAGGCATAATGTTTAGTCCTAATTATTATTTGTTTCACAATAGAAAAAAAAGTCCTTTAAATTGATACACTTAAGGTGTACTGCAAATGGTGCTAATCCACAAAAATCTGTTTTAATTCCAGGTTGTAATGCAACAACAAAGGAGAAACATAGCGGGATTAAAACTTTTGTAAGGCACTGTATGTAGGTCCGCACAGAAGTTGTATCTTCCACTTCATGTGACAAGCAATTATTTATTTTTGCTCAAATGTTACTATGAAAATAGTTAGCTTGGAGGACTACGTCAAGTCTACCCAACAACCGTGTTATGTGGAAATCAGTTGCTATTGCTTTCACTGGTACATTGAAGTGTTTCATTCCTGGTTTAAGAACACAGGATCAGCAAGACAACTAGGAAACTAGCTTTTATTACATGGAAAAACAATGCAAGCCTATTCCTCTCAGTGCAAGTTTAATTTAATCAGCTTCTGTAACCTCTATATTTGTTTCAAATACTCTGCAGACAGGTACAATATACAGTACTGTATGAGTAGTGATTTGGACAGAACTGATGTATCTGAGACAAAAAAGATCTCACCACGGGAATTGTCACAAACTGTAAAAAGTCGGTACATTTTAGGAGAGCCAGAACAATTTAGTTATTTGTGGTTATACGTTGCAGCGTTAATTTGTCCCCAGTTGCTGTGTTGCTGTAAACATTAAAGCAAGACAAAATGTAACAGCCTGTAGAATGAACAGCTTGTTATTTTATATAAGCCTAAATTTAATTAAGTATACTGCTCATGACTTTGGAAATTATGAAACTGTTATAATCCTATTCTTAACCTTGGGTAAATCTCTCATGTCATATTCTAAGGGCAGACATTTCACAAAGATCATTAACAAATATTACTTTGATGTGAAATAGTTGTGAGCAGGGGCGGACATACGGCCGTGCAGGCCGTGCCGCCGCACGAGGGCCCCTGAAGTTCCGTTTTCTTCAGGGGCCCATGGCATTAAGTACTTTTTTTTTTTTTTTTTTAATATATTTTTTTTTTTTATTATTTTATTCCCGGGGGCCCCCCGACTCCTATCCTCCCTCCCTCACCTCGGGGGCCCCCTCCCGATATGCGCGGCGGGAGAGCGAGCGAGCGGCAAATGCAGGAAGGGCTCTCCAGGCATCCGCTAGAGGCCCAGCCGCTTGGTCTCCAATATGTCTCCAGTTGGAGACATATTGGAGACTCAGCGGCTGGGCCTCTAGCGGATGCCTGGAGAGCCCTGAAGACTTCCTGCATTTGCCGCTCACTCTCCCGCCGCGCATATCGGGAGGGGGCCCCCCGAGGTGAGGAAGGAAGGGAGGGAGGGAGGATAGGAGTCGGGCCCCCCACCCGGATAGCTACCCACCCGGCTACCTACCCACCCGGCTACCTACCTACCCACCCGACTACCTAACCACCCACCAGGCTTCCTACCTACCTACCCACCCGGCTACCTACCCACCCACCAGGCTTCCTACCTAACCACCCACCCAACTACCTAACCACCCACCCGGCTACCTACCCACCCGGCTACCTACCCACCCACCAGGCTTCCTACCTAACCACCCACTCAACTACCTAACCACCCACCCGGCTACCTACCCACCCGGCTACCTACCCACCCGGCTACCTACCTACCTACCCGGCTACCTACCTAACCACCCACCCGGCTACCTACCTAACCACCCACCCGGCTACCTACCGGGCTAGTTACCAACCCACCCACCAGGCTACCTACCCACCCACCCGGCTACCCGGCTACCTACCTAACCACCCACCCGGCTACCTACCTAACCACCCACCTGGCTACCTACCTAACCACCCACCCGGCTACCTACCGGGCTAGTTACCAACCCACCCACCAGGTTACCTACCCACCCACCAGGCTACCTAAATACCCACCCACCAGGCTACCTACCCACCCACCAGGCTTCCTACCTACCCACCCGGCTACCTACCTACCCACCAGGCTACCTACCCACCCACCAGGCTACCTACCCACCCACCAGGCTTCCTACCTACCCACCCGGCTACCTACCTACCCACCCGGCTACCTACCCACCCACCAGGCTTCCTACCTACCCACCCGGCTACCTACCTAACCACCCACCCGGCTACCTACCTACCCACCCACCCGGCTACCCACCCACCAGGCTTCCTACCTAACCACCCACCCGGCTACCTACCTAACCACCCACCCGGCTACCTACCGGGCTAGTTACCAGCCCACCCACCAGGCTACCTACCCACCCACCCGGCTACCCACGCACCCACCAGGCTACCTACCTACCCGCGTACATTTGAAGTCGGCGCCGGTAGACTTGGGCGCAGGATACAGCGCTATATGGCTGATCCTGCTTCTGCACAAGTCCGGGCCGATTAAATTACTATTCCCCCTCCAGGCCGACATGGATAGTAGGGGAATGAAATAATTCGGCTTCCAGCGATTGCTGGAGGCCGAATTATTATGTTTTTAAGCAACTTCGGCTCTGTCTTCTGACGGAGCCGACGTTACTCACTGAGCGCTTAAAGAGGAACTCCAGTGAAAATAATGTAATAAAAAAAGTGCTTCATTTTTACAATAATTATGTATACATGATTTAGTCAGTGTTTGCTCATTGTAAAATCTTTCCTCTCCCAGATTCACATTCTGACATGTTTTACATGGTGACATTGTTACTGTGGGCAGATTATGTAGCTGGTCTGGCTTTAACAGACAGCTGTAAGCAGCTATTTCCTGTCTGAACATTGTTACATTGTGGCAGTTTGCCCAGAGTACCGTACGGTACCAGAGCCTCTTGTGGGAGGGGTTTCAGCACAAAATCGGTCATACAGCGCCCCCTGATGGTCTGTTTGTGAAAATCATTATTTTTCTCATGTAAAAGTGGGTATCAGCTACTGATTGGGATAAAGTTCAATTCTTGGTCGGAGTTTCTCTTTAAATAGGAATGATTCCTATTGAAGTCTATGAAGGCGCCGGCTGCGCCCAAATCTAGCAGCGCTGAAAAGCACTGCTCCGTACCTACCCACCCACCGGGCTACCTACCTACCTACCGGGCTAGTTACCCACCCACCCACCAGGCTACCTACCCACCCGGCTACCTACCCACCCACCCACCAGGCTACCTACCCACCCACCCACCAGGCTACCAACCCACCCACTCAACCAGGCTACCAACCCACCCACCCACTCACCCACCCACTAGGCTACCTATCCACCCAACCACCCATGGGAGCTGCGCGCCGGATGGAGGCTGGGACAGGAGGTCTGCTGCTGCAGGTGAGTAAATGTTTTTGTTTTATTTATATTAGCAGGTGTATGTTCTGGGCAGGTCTGCCACATGATTGCATGTATTTTCTTCGCAAATCTGCCGACATGATTGCATGTATTTTCTGGGCATATCTGCCGACATGATTGCACGTATTTTCTGGGCATATCTGCCGACTTGTTTGCACGTATTTTCTGGGCATATCTGCCGACTTGATTGCATGTATTTTCTGGGCATATCTGCCGACTTGTTTGCACGTATTTTCTGGGCATATCTGCCGACTTGTTTGCACGTATTTTCTGGGCATATCTGCCGACTTGATTGCACGTATTTTCTGGGCATATCTGCCGACTTGATTGCACGTATTTTCTGGGCATATCTGCCGACTTGATTGCACATATTTTCTGGGCATATCTGCCGACATGATTGCACGTATTTTCTGGGCATATCTGCCGACATGATTGCACGTATTTTCTGGGCATATATGTGTATTTTCTTGAGAAAACCTGCACAATTATGTGAATTTTCTGGGGAAAGGGTCACCAAAACTTGGGCCCACTGTCTTTGCGTTGCACTTTTCAAGGGAACCTGAGGTGAGAATAATATTGAGGCTGCCATATTTCTCTCCTTTTAAGCAATACCAGTTGCCTGGCTGCCGTGCTGGTCCTCTGCCTCTTATTCTTTCAACCATAGACCCTGAACAAGCATGCAGCAGGTCAGGGGTTTCTGACAATATTGTCAGAACTGAGAAGATTAGCTGCATGCTTGTTGCTGGTGTAATTCAGTTTATTACTGCAGCCAAATAGATCAGCAGGGCCGCCAGGCAACTAGTATTGTTTAAAAGGAAATAAACCCTCACCCCGGGTTCGCTTTAAGTTACAGTTAGCTCCGCCCTCATCCGGTCATTGCCACGCCCATTTTTTTGCCGCGGCGCTACGCGCCGCAGGTTCTGTCCACTAATTTTTGCCGCGGCGCGCTTCGCGCGCCGCAGGTTGTAGCCACGCCCATATTTTGCCGCGGCGCGCTACGCGCGCCGCAGGTCATAGGGGGCCCACAATTACAATTTTGCACAGGGGCCCACTGCTGGCTGTGTCCGCCACTGGTTGTGAGCATTACTAAAATGTACCGAGACCCGTAAAAAGTTATTTTATATAATTATCTCCTCAATACGGAAGCCAATTATGATATTAAAAGATACCCAAAGTGACATGTGACATGATGAGATAGACATGTGTTTGTACAGTGCCTAGCACACAAATAACTATGCTGTGTTTCTTTTTTTTTTCTGCCCGAAAGAGTTAAATATCAGGTACGTAAGTGGCTGACTCAGTCCTGACTCAGACAGGAAGTGACTACAGTGTGACCCTCACTGATAAGAAATTCACATTTTTACCTCTTTCTTGCTCTCAGATGCCATTTTCTGCTAGAAAAGTGTTTTATAGTTGGAAATTCTTATCAGTGAAGGTCACACTGTAGTCACTTCCTATCAGAGTCCGGACTGAGTCAGCCACTTACATACCTGATATTTAACTCTTTCATGGAGAGAAAGAAAAAAAGGAACACAGCATAGTTATTTGTGTGCTAGGCACTGTACATACACATGTCTATCTCATCATGTCACATGTCACTTTAGGTATCCTTTAATAGCGTGAGTGTGATCTAAAATGGGGTATCTTAGTCTTAAGTATTTGTTATATTGGGGAAGTTAAGTTTCTATGTAATACACCTTATTTGATTTCAGTACAAGAACTAAATACTTTGAAGGAATAAAGTATCTTCTTTTTACTGTATATGAGTGACTCCTAATCAGGCCTGGATTTACCTCACAGGAGCTTATAGGCACAGATGTACTGGCAACCTAAACTTCACCCTCCATGAACTTACAACCCTGCACCAAACCAAACCACAAGTGTGCTGGCTGGCCCAGCTGTCACTTCTGCCTTGCCTGCCATAGCTACAGGTGTCCCTTATCATTGGGTAGCCAGGGGTACCCTCAGTATTAAGTAGCTAGTGGTGCCCCCGACTAAAATAAGATGTCGTTAGTGGAATGTTAAAAGCCGGGTGAATAACCTCTCATTTACGCTCTGCTCGGGACTCTGCATAGAGCAGGAGAGAGGCACTGGGGGAGGGGAGTGAGTCGCCTTCCCATCCTCAGGTGCCTGTAGGCACGTGCCTACAGTGAGCGCTGTAATAACAGCACAGAAGAATTGGCCGCAGCAGGCGCCACCATAGACATTAATAGGAATTAAGGCTAAAGCGGTGCACATTGAGTAACTTCTGTGCTGTCAGAAGACGGAGCTGAAGTTACTTTTAAAACATTGTAATTCGGCTTCCAGCAATAGCTGGAAGCCGAATTACATAATTCCCAAACCATCCACGTGGACCTGGAGGGGGAATAGTAATTAATGCCGCTGGGACTTTTGCAGTGCCAAGATAAGCCATATACCGGCTATAACCTGCGCCCAGGTCTCTCGATTTCATATGTGTGCGAAATCTACTATAGGTGGAAGGATAGTAATGCTGCACTGATACAATTTTAATTTAAGATACTGTAGATTTTCTAGTAGGCTTCAAGCCTGCTTTAACTTTAAAGTGCTATGGAAACCATTGTAGACTGAAAACACACTTGCCATGCTGCAATGCCCTTCCTCTGACTATAATACTTCTTCCATGCTACAATGCTGTTCCTCTGGAACAGCCATCTGGATCAAGATGGCGCCTGAGTAGGATGCCTCGGCACGCAGGGCTCCGGCTCTTCAAACTCTTTTTCCCCCTTCCCCTTGTGGCTCACCTGCGCCGGGAGGTCAGGGAAGTTTCCCCTGCTCTCCTCGTCCTGGGGAGCCTGGGAACGCTGGGCTTCGGGTCCTGGCAACAATGATCGCCGCCATCATATTGCCGCAGCCATCCTCCACGTGGCTAGCAGCATGCTCCACACGCAGGGCCGCGGCGGGAGGTCGGACGCTGATGGGGAGTTTGGGAGGACACCACCGGCCAAGGGGCTGTAGCAGCTAAAGGAAGTACGCCAGCCAGCCCGATCACAGCGTCCACGTGGCGTGAGGTCGGACGCTGATGGGGAGTTCGGGAGGATACCACCGGCCGAGAGGCTGTCGCAGCTGAAGGAAGTACGCCAGCCAGCCCGATCACAGCGTCCACGTGGTCCTCACGTGGATGCACACCACCGCTGCCAGGGAGACAAGACACCGCTGCCTGGGAGATGGACGCTGCTAGCAACAAGGCACCTGCGAGTCACATCCGCCAATGAGGTCTGGGAGCCACCGCTGCACGGAGAGTTTCGCCGATTGGGCCAGGGTTTTCAGTGCTGCCAATCCAAACCCCCCCCCCCCCCCCAGCCAGATTGCTGCTGCCTGCTCTCACCACCATAGACTCTCTCCCCCCGGACGGCCATCTCCCGCACAGCCATACTTTCTGGCATGTAGCCCGGCTCCTGCCCTCGCCGACCTGCCGCTGCTACACCTCTGGTGCCAGGTCCCCCTACACGGCAACACGCACCAAAAGAGGCTACGACACCTGAGGACCAGCTGCCCACCTTCCTACACGACGGCTCCTTCAGCCCCCAGCCACTGACACAAAGCAGCCACCAGCAACACACTGCCCCAGGAGCCATTGGACCCATGCTCTCCACCACCCCTGCCAGAGCCTCTCCACCACAGGGTCAACAGGGTACCCGATGTCCTGCACTCCATCACCACTGTGCCTGCAGCCCCATTGTTGTACATCAGCTGCACCGACAGCCATTGGGACATTTGACTAGGCCATTAGACAGCTGCAGCTTTGCCCAGGGACTATCTCTCTCTGCTCTGTCCTCACTTTCTCTCTCACTTTATCTTTATCTTCCTTTTTCTCTTGCATCTTCTCTCGCATCTCTCTCTCTTCCCCAGGGTTGGACTGGGGGGGCATCTGATTCAAGTATTGCTGCAGAAGCGTTTGAGTGCCATATACGGCAGTGGATTACCCCCTCCAGTCCTTCTCCTGGGTCCACCTGTAAGCTTCTTTTCTCTACATCTCTCTACGCTTCTTTCCCGGAATTCTGGGGGGCATCCAAATAGCTGCAGAGCTGTTGAGCGCTGCAGAGAAGGTAGCGCTCCACTCACATAGCATTGGATGTCTCCTCGGGACCTTCCACTATGTAACTATGCAACTAAGTATTATGTTCCATGCACTGTGTACTCACTACTAAATGTAATATACATTACTGCTTGCGTTTTTGCTGTACCATCACCGACCCTGTATGTGCCAAAAATAATTCCAGGTATAACCCCTGTTGTACTTGGCGAAATAAAATGATTCTGATTCTGATTCTCTGACCATAATACTTCTTCCTAGCTACAATGCTGTCCCTCTGACCATAATACTTCTTCCATGCTGCAATGCTGTTCCTCTGACTATAATACTTTTTCCATGCTACAATGCTGTCCCTCTGACTATAATACTTCTTCCATGCTGCAATGCTGTTCCTATATGTGAGGGGGGAAACTTTTCAAGATGGGTGGTGACCATGGTGGCAATTTTGAAGTCTGGCATTTTGAATTCAACTTTTGTTTTTTCAATAGGAAGAGGGTCATGTGACACATCAAACCTATTGGGAATTTCACAATAAAAACAATGGTGTGCTTGGTTTTAACGTAACTTTATTCTTTCATGAGTTATTTACAAGTTTCTGGCCACTTATAAAATGTGTTGAATGTGCTGCCCATTGTGTTGGATTGTCAATGCAACCCTCTTCTCCCACTCTTCACACACTGATAGCAAAAACGCAGGAGAAATGCTAGCACAGGCTTCCAGTATCCGTAGTTTCAGGTGCTGCACATCTCGTACCCTCTTCCTATTGAAAAAACAATGGTGTGGTATATGGGATGCAAAGATAGTGGGGCCATTCTTCATCAATGGAAACCTCAAGGCCACTGGATATGCAAAATTGCTACATGATGATGTGTTTCACTGGAGCTGGCACGTTACCTGAGTTTTTCCAGCAAGATGGTGCACCACCACATTATGGGTGTCAGGTCCGAGCATTCCTAGATGAACAGTTTCCTGGAAAGTGGATTGGTCGTCGTGGGCTAGTTAAATGGCCCCCAAGGTCTCCCGATCTGACCCCGGTTAGACTTTTATCTTTGGGGTCATCTGAAGGCAATTGTCTATGCTGTGAAGATACGAGACTATAATACTACTTCCATGCTGCAATGCTGTTCCTCTGACTATAATACTTCTTCCATGCTGCAATGCTGTTCGTCTGACTAGAATACATTTTCCATACTACAATGCTGTTCCTATGACTACAATACTTCTTCCAAGCTTCTTCTAAAGCTGTTCCTCTGACTATAATACTTCCTGTGGCCTCACATGGAATACGTTTGTAGATAAGGAGTGATATATTCAGGTAAGCAGTTTAGAACACATTACACAAAGGTGATCAGGAGTACAGTAATAATGCTAGAATTATTTATAAGCAGATGAGCAAAGCTGGCACTACAAGAACATGCGAATTTGAGAATGGGAGACATCATGAATTCTATACCTTAAGGTGACTCCTACAAATTCATGAAATAGCCAATAATTCTGGCAGCGCCTCTGTCAGAGACAAGCAGTGTGTAAACTCTCTTTTTAACAGGTAACATGTAATGTGCATTGTGCTTTGGATGATTGAGCTCTGTCCAATTAAAACCCATCTCCAATTACCCATCTCTTTCTTTGCCATTCACTGTATTCTATAGGTAATAAAAGCTGATTACAAGCAAAAATGACACTAGTCTATGAGTATTTCTGGCAAATGTATCAAAACGTACAAAACAGGTGAGCTAAGTGCAGCATGTGCTGACACAGCACATTCCCAATATAACATTTCAGCTCTTTTCAAAACTGCTAATGAGCAGCTGTTTTCAGAGGATGGGCAGCAGTAGCATTGTCTATGATCCTGACTTAGCTGCCCAGAAGCCCAGAGCTCCCAGCATGCATATTGATGTAGCAACCTTCCAATCAACTAAAAATCTCCTGAAATGCAGCCCAATTGGTTAGATTGCAGTCCAAAGATCTCTGGAAAACATGGCCCCTATGGACCATGGTGGGTGGGGAGTGGCACGAGGAGTCGCTTCGCTGCCGAATTGCATACCCACAGCCCTGCTGGTTTCTGAGATGAACATGCAATGAAGAGGCTCAGACGAACCTGCGCGGAAGTGGTTTGAGGGGGGGGGGGGGGGGGGGGTCCCATCCATACTCTCCGCATTTTGGGTCCATAGGGGGCACGATTGTAGAAATCTTCAGACTCCAATGTAACCAATCAGGGAAGTGCATTTCTGCAGACTTGAATCCAATTGGAGTGGTGCTACTGCATATGACTGGAGCTTCAGGCAGCACAAGATGGTCCCCTTACTGCGCATGTCTCTGAAAACAGCTGTTCATTAGCTGTTTAAAGAGAATCTGTACTCTAATATTCTTACAATAAAAAGCATACCATTCTATTCATTATTTTCTCCTGTGCCGCTCTGTGCTGTTTCTGCCACTCTCTGCTGCAATCCTGGCTTGTAATTAACAGTTTTAGGCAGTGTTTACAAACAAACTAACCAGCTTCTTATAGGCTCAGCTAAGCATAGTGTGTGAGTCATTCAGAGTGTGCAGGGGGCCTGCAGAGGGTGTGTATCGCTTCTACCAATCACAAGCAGCCCTGCACATTCCACACAATCAAGCCTTAGCCGACAAACAGGACAGAGGAAAGATACATTGATTTATTACAGAGACAGTGCAGTTAGGAAAGACTGCAGTAAGCCAGAGCAGATTAGAACAGGCATATGAACTTATAGGATAGAAGAACTAAGGCTGAAAAATTTGTTACAGAGTCTCTTTAAGAGACTCGAAAGATTTACTGCTCGATGAAACGGCACCTAGCATTGGCAATGTCTGAGGACAGACAGGGCAGCACCCCTGGAAAATGCTCGAGGCACACTAGAGTGCTACAGCAACCAGTTTGAGAACCCCTAGAGTAGACAGTACTATGGTACTGTGATTTCTTAAAGCACACCTTAAATGAGAGATATATGAAGGCTGCCATATTTGTTTCCTTTTAAACAATGCACCTTGCCTGGCAGCACTGCTGATCATCTGCCTTAACTACTGTTAGGCAACGACCCTGAATAAGCATGTAGTCTGATTAGATTAGCCTCATGCTTGTTTCAGGTGTTTGATTCAGACACTACTGCAGCCAAAGGGATAAGCAGGACTGCTATGCAACTGGTATTGTTTAAAGGGAAATAATTATGGCAGCCTCCAAATACTTCTTGCTTCAGGTTCCCTTTAATTACCACTTCAGCATAGAACCTCTGGAGCTGTCATCCAAATCCTATCTTCATTATCCAGGGAGTTATTGCTGAGGAACAAGCATGCAGGATGAACAGACATCACTGGATGTATCGTTGTTAAAAAAAAAAATCAAAATGATACACCACAGAATTAGTAGATTCAAAACACAATCACATAGTAAAAAATCCCATAATACTATCCTAAGTCTGCTTGAACGTGATCATAAATCAAGATCGAGTTCAAGGGGTCAAATTATACGGTAAATCAATGAACTAAGCTTAGTTATGGTCAGAATGTTATATTACAGGTGAACACCATTTATCCTATTGTGCACTGAATAAGAATAGCATAACATTTTCTATGTTGTCATCCTACTAGTTACAGACATTTATAATATTCCACAAACTGTTGCTCTAGTTTGCTGAGGTCACAAGGAAAAACAACTTTTTTTTATTCAGTTAGAGGAGTTCAAAAAGTGGATTGTCATGTCCAAGATCAGTAGAATGAGTAGGTTTTAAGTGTGAGAAATGATCTATGCTGATGGTGATGAACAGAGGGAGCATTTCTCCAAGCTGTTGAAGCTCACAAACAATACACAGCTAATATATAAAGTCATGGGAGAAAATTAGGACACCAAATGGAAGCATGTGGGCCAGTTTCCACTACAAGCAAATTGGATGCAGAAAAAACTGACTCCAATGAATGCCTATGGGAAATCTGCATTAGAAAAATTGCTTTTAGGCTGGTTTCACAGTGGGACGTTACAGGCGCACGTTAGAGCAGCCTGTAACGCACCCCACCGCACAGCAATGAAAAATCAATGGGCTGTTCACAGTGCCCACGTTGCGTTACATAGTAACGCTGCGCCACCAGACAACGTACTGCATGCAGTACTTTCTAAGCGGCAGAGCCGCGTTAGACTGCTTGCACATGCTCAGTAACGTTGGGGAGGAGCGGAGAGCGGCCAGGCACATGGCTAATTAATATTCACTGCACTCAGTGACGTGCAGTGTTTACTTCCTGGAGCGGCCGCTCTGTGCAGCGATTGGCCGGCGGGACCACGTGATGCCGCATGCGCACAAGAGTACGCATCACGGACACCAGAGTGAGCTGCACAACGCGGCTCACTCCGACGTCCAAAGCAGGGAGCACCAGGCGTTGTGTTAGGGGCACGTTATGCGACCATAACGTCCCCTAAAACGCAACGTCCTGGTGTGTAAGTAGCCTAAGTGGAAACAGGCCCATAGGCTTGCATTGGAGTCAGTTTTTCTGCATCCATTCTGCATCCAATCTGCGTGGAGTGGAAACAGGCCCTAAGTGTTTTTGTAACATTCTTGGACAAATGGATATTTAAAGTGAACACAAAATGTAATTTCCGTTGAAGAATAAACGAGGGCACCCCGACATTTATTCTCACATCACACACAGGTGAAGTTGAGTCAATTCTTTCTCTTCTACCTACACCATCTAAAATCTTTCTGTATTCATTTCTCATAAATGAATTAAAATACATATTAAAACCAGCAGAATGAGGAATGAGAGGGACGTCGAGGGCCCTTTCACACTGGGGCAGTGTGGTGCGATAAATTTACTGTACCCCACCGCAGGGCAATGAAAGTCTATAGATACTTTCATACTGACGTGACGTTTTTCGCCACATCCCCACCACCCTCAGACAGATCTACGTTACTGTGCAGTTCTGCGTCTACTTGCGGAGAAATAGAAGTAATGTAAGTCTATAACGATGCATGTCAATGTGAAAACCTGACGTTTTAATATGCATAAGCGTATTTTCTTGCAATATGTTTCCATGCACATGATCGCATTGGCCACAGGAAGTGATCATCACTTCCTGCTTGGCCGGCTGCCAGGCGGGGATTACTGTGTACTAATGCGGTAATCCCCGAAGGCCTGATTTTGGCGGTGCAGTGCGCCCCCAGAGCACCGCTGCCGCCAACCTGCAGTGTGAAGCCAGCCTGAAGGCAATGAGCAGTAATAAGAATCTTTGCACCACAGTTTACCGAATGCTAAAGGGCACCTAAAGTGAAACGCTAATGAAGACTGCCATGAATATTTTCTTTTAAACAATACTAGTTGTCTGGCAGCTCTGTTGATCTATTTGGCTGCAGTAATGTCTGAATAACACCAGAAACAAGCATGCAGCTAATTTAGTCAGATTATTATCATTATTAAATATTTATATCACGCAAATATCTTCTGAAGTGCTGTACAGAGTATATTGTCTTGTCACTTAACTGTGCCTCAGAGGGGCACACAATCTAATGCCTACCATAGTCATATGTCTATATCCTGTAGTATATGTATCGTAGCCTAGGGCCAATTTTAGGGGGAAGCCATTTAGCTTACCTGTATGTTTTTTGGAATGTGGGAGGAAACCAGAGTGCCCGGAGGAAACCTACACAGACACGGGAAAAACATACAAACTCCTAGCAGATGTTGACCTATCTGGGATTCGAATTGGGGACCCAGCGCTGCAAGGCAAGAGCGCTAACCACTAAACCGCCATGCTGCCCAATCTGGCAATAATGTCAGAAACACCTGTTCTGCTGCATGTTTGTTCAGGGTCTATGTCTAAAAGTATTAGAGGCAGAGGATCAGCACGATAGCCAGGCAAGTAGTATTACTTAACCACTTAAGCCCACAGGGTTGTTTATTTTTTGCATCTGAGCAACTTTCACCTCCCATTCATTTGCCAATAACTTTATCACTACTCATCACAATGAATTGATCTATATCTTGTTTTTTTCCGCCACCAATTAGGCTTTCTTTGGGTGATACATTTTGCTAAGAATTAATTTATTCTAAAACCATTTTAACAGGAATATTAACCTCCCCGGCGTTCTATTGAGATCGCCAGGGAGGCTGCGGGAGGGTTTTTTTTTAATTAAAAAAAAACTATTTCATGCAGCCAACTGAAAGTTGGCTGCATGAAAGCCCACTAGAGGGCGCTCCGGAGGCGTTCTTCCGATCGCCTCCGACGCCCATAATAAACAAGGAAGGCCGCAATGAGCGGCCTTCCTTGTTTTGCTTAGATCGTCGCCATGGCGACGAGCGGAGTGACGTCATGGACGTCAGCCGACGTCCTGACGTCAGCCGCCTCCGATCCAGCCCTTAGCGCTGGCCGGAACTTTTTGTTCCGGCTGCGCAGGGCTCAGGCGGCTAGGGGGGGCCCTCTTTCGCCCGCTGCTCGCGGCGAATCGCCGCAGAGCGGCGGCGATCAGGCAGCACACGCGGCTGGCAAAGTGCCGGCTGCGTGTGCTGCACTTTATTTGATAAAAATCGGCCCAGCAGGGCCTGAGCGGCAGCCTCCGGCGGTGATGGACGAGCTGAGCTCGTCCATACCGCTCAGGAGGTTAAGAAAAAAAATAATTATTTCTCAGTTTTGGCCATTATAGTTTGAAATTAATACATGCTACCGTAACTAAAACTCACGTATTTTATTTGCCCATTTGTCCCACTTATTACACCATTTAAATTATGTCCCTATCACAATGTTTGGTGCCAATATTTTATTTGGAAATAAAGGTGCATTTTTTCAATTTGCGTCCATCACTATTTACAAGCCCATAATTTCAAAAATTATATTAATATACTCCTTTGACATGCATATTTAAAAAGTTCAGACCCTTAGGTAACTATGTTTTGCTTGTTTTTTTGTTTTTATTGTAATTTTTTTTATTTATTTTTTTTTATTAAAATTTTTATTTGGATAATTTTTGGTGTGGGAGGTAAACAGCTAATTTTAAATGTAAAAAAAGGTATTTATTTAATAAAAAATGGATGTGGGTGTAGTTTTACTATTTGGCCACAATCAAAAAGTCCTGGAAGCAAACGATCACGCTTCCAGGAACATGATGAAGACGGGAAACTTTTTTTAACTCAGAAAAAAGTGCAGGGGGGGGGGGGGGGTGTTTGATAAATTAATGGCAGCTATAATCCCATTCATTGATCGCTGGGCTAACGGCCGGTGGGAGTGCGCGCAGCCTATCTAGACTAAAATGTTCATCCAGATAGGCTTGAGCGGTTAAATGGAAATTAAATATGGCAGTCTCCATTTCCCTCTCACTTCAGTTGTCCTTTAACACTATATTTCCTTTAAAATAACCACCTTCCATTTATATTCCCATCACTAACTGATCATAAGCCTACTGGAATATTGCTAGAAATCACCAACCATGTGGTGAGCTGACAGGAATATAAGTAACAGGTGGGTATTTAAAAAAAACTACAAAAAGTATGCACAATACTATCTACAGTATATGGAGCAATTATACTCTCTATCGCTTACATGTTGATATAGTAGAAGCTGTCGAGTTATACATACTATTTGCTCTCTAAGATAAACATCAATGCCAGACTGACGTTTGAAACCGAGAACATAGACAAAGACCAGGAATTTTGTAATAATGTTCTTTGGACAGATGAGTATTATGCTGTGAATACAAGGTATGTTTTTTATTATCAATCGAGCCACTGATGGCTCGATTGATAATATCCGATGTGTCCGATACCCCGCCGGATCGATTCCGCGTTCCATACCGGCGGGCAGGACAAAAGAATAAACAAAGCAGAAGATAGGGAAGTGCCCGCGGAGATGAGCGGGAATCGATCCGGGCGCGCGGGGACGAGCGGGGATGCACCGTAATCGAGCCAGCGGTACGATTCTGCAGTAGGAGAACAGAGGCGCCAGCAGAATAAAAGTGGATAAAAGCTTTAAAATTTGCTTGAAGGAAGTGGTGGACTTACCTCCATAAAGCTGACACGACAGACTGTCTGTATAATAGTAATCACATTTATTATATGGTACCCCAAAAGTGCAAGGCGTTTCGCAGGCCGAGCCCGCTTCATCAGGCAATAAAGTGGGGACAAAACAGAATTCCAGCAGTAGCAGGTGTAGCGCCTCAGTGATTCTCGATTCTGTACCGTGTATTCACAGCATAAAATGGAATTATTTGGACACCAGAACAGAGGACATATTTTGCATAAACTGAAAACAGCATTCCTGAAAAAGAACCTCATACCAATTGTGAAGTATGGAGGTGGAAGTGTCATGGTTTGGGAATGTTTTTCTGCACCAGGACCTGAACAGCTCACCATAATAGAGTCCACCATGTATGCTACCATTTTTCAGAGAGTGCTTGAGGGAAATGAGACTATCAGTAAGAAAATTAAAGCTGAAGCAGAACTGGATCTTGCAATACCACAATAACCCAAACATACAAGTAAAGCCACAAAGGACTGTCTGAAAACTCAGAAATTGAGAGTCAAAACCCAGATCTTAAAGGACTACTATCGCAAAACATTGTAAAATACATTTAAATATATACAAATAAGGAAAAGGTTTCTTCCAAAGTAAAATGAGCCGTAAATTACTTTTCTAGTATGTCACTTACAGTAGGTAGTAGAAATCTGACAGAATGGACAGGTTTTGGACTAGTCCATCTCTTCATGGGGGAATCTCAGCAAGGCTTTTATTCTTTATAAAGACATTTCCTGAAAAGGACTAATACAATGATGCTGGCCAGCCTCCCTGCTCACTGCACACTATTCTGGCAGTTGGACAGAGCAACTGCCAATCACTACTGCCATTAGGAAATGGGCTAGTCCAAAACCTGTTGGTTCTGTCAGATTTCTACTACCTACTGTAAGTGGCAGAAACATAGGAGAAAAGTAATTCATGGCTCATTTTACTCTGGAAGAAATTCAGATATTTTTTCTACGTGTATTTTAAAAGTTAAGGTTTTCGCGATAGTGATCCTTTAAAGGAAATAAGAGGTGAAAATAAACTGATGACATAAACAATTATTTCTGTCCTCCATCCTGTAATTTATTTTTAAATCTACTTTTTCAGTTCATACCGTTTCATTGTCTCTGCTCAATGGCACATGCATTGAAGTATGCCAGAACTAAAATTGAACTATTGACCCTTTTTATCTCTTTCCTACTCTCAGACGCCATTTTCTGTCAGAAAAGTGTTTTATTGCTGTAATTCCTTATCAGTGAGGGTTACCCTATAGTCTGACCCGGTCCCGACCTGGACAGAAAATGTCACTTGCTTACCTGATTTTTAACTCTTTCAAGTAGAGAAAGAAAAAAAAAAGGAACAGCAGTTATTTTTGTGCTTGGCACTGTACATTCAATTTATGTCATGTCACCTTGTTTATCCTCTATTTCTATTAAGTTGCTGTGGTGTGACTTCAAATGGGCTATACATGTAAATTCTGCACTGAGGAGTGAGGCCAACTTTCCTCGGACCAATGTCAGAGACTGGTAGATAGCTACGCAAAGTGTCTTACTGCAGTTATTTCAGCCAAAGTGAGTAACACTAGCTATTAGGATTTTCTAACTTTTTCCTCAGTTAAAAAAACATTTTTATTGATATCTTTTGTTTAACCTTTCTGGACACAGCTGAATGAAAACTACACTTTCTTCTGCCAGAGCGTAGATTTCAATCTCTAGTCTCTGCACACTCCTGCCACTCCATCACAGCCACACTCAGCTGTCTAATGACAGCTGAGCTTCACATGCTAGTCAGCAGCCAACCCTGTGATAGTAGTGAGCCAATCACAGTGATAACAGCCTTGGGAAAAAAAAAGCTTGAAAGAAAGGCTATAATCATCTAGAACCCTTTGTTGTTTACCTGCAATGTATATACTCAAGTATAAGCCTAATTTTCCAGCACAAAACATGTGCTGAAGAGTTACCCCCTCGGCTTATATGCAAGTCAGTGGGGCAGAAGGGATGGTGGATCAGGTTTTGTTACTGGCAGAGGGGCATAAGGATCGTGCACTAGTAATCCTGCTCTTTCCAGCTGGCTCCCTGCTGTGTCTGTGGCTCCCCCATCCCGTGCAACATGGTGTGCAGAGTGTGCTGCTCAAGACTACCTGTGCGTGTCCCCTGGTTTGTGGAGCGGAGCATGCAAGCAACGTTTCAGTGGTGCAATAATCAGGGATTCTTCCTGCGTAGCATTTGCTGTCTCATATCTATGACCCCATCTAGTGGCGTCTTGAGACACAACTATCATCCTTGTTGCACACCTGGCTATGGGGAGGAGTGCTGACTTGTACTGTGGGCACATCTGGCTACTGTGGAGTGGGCTATAATTGGGGGGGGGGGGCTTATACGTGAGTAAATCACTTTTTCCTTATTCCTGAGGGAAAAGTGGGTACCTTGGCTTACACATGGGTCGGCTTATATGCGAGTATATATGTGGTAAGTCACTTTCTTTTCCAAAAGTAAATAAAAAGATTAGGCGTCAACATGCAAAAATTTCTTAATAACCAAACGGCTTATTTAAATAGTAACAGTCAGGCATACAATCCAAAATCCGTTCTCTATTTTTAGCTGTTAAAGGGCACTATAGCGAAAAATTTTAAAATTTAAAATATGTGCAAATATAGACAAATAAGTATGTTTTTTCCAGAGTAAAATGAGCCACAAATTACTTTTCTCCTATGTTGCTGTCACTTACAGTAAGTAGTTAAAACCTGACAGAAGCAACAGGTTTTGGACTAGTCCATCTCTTCATAGGGGATTCTCAGCAAGGATTTTATTCTTTATAAAGATGTTCCTTAAAAAGGAATTAAACAATGATGCTGGCCAGCTTCCCTGCTCCCTACACAGTTTTTTTTGGCAGTTGGACAGAGTAACTGCCATTCACTAAGTGCTTTTGAAAATACATAAATCCCTGAGAATCCCTCATGAAAAGATGGACTAGTCCAAAACCTGTCGCTTCTGTCAGATTTCTACTACCTACTGTAAGTGACAGCAACATAGGAGAAAAGTAATTTATGTCTCCCCTAAGACAAAACTAACACAGCCTGATTGATGATGTTTCCCCTCCCTCACCTCTGTCCCTCTCTGACTGCCAAAATTATGATGTATGAAAATGCACTTCCTACTACAGCGCTGGGCGGGAGTGTTTGAAGCCTGGGAGGAGGGCAGGCAAGGCATACACAATCAGAAAGAGGAGAAAAAATAAGTAAGGGAGGAAATTATGTCAGGTTTGGCTTCAACCAGAGGGAATCCAAGATAGCAAATGACAGGAACAGAATTCTCTTTATTTACTATATGAAATTCACTGAAATCAAAACATGCACAGTGCAATACATCGGCTATGTAAGTAGAGCAAGTATTTATCTACTTATGTATGTGTTTTGTTGTTTTTATTTTTTTCTGAGATAGTATGGCTGACAGGTCCTCTTTAATAGAAGGGTCCATATTTTTTCAAATAATTGTAACCAGAATTTTTTTTACCAGTCTTTCAAAATCTTTCAATGTACATTTCAAGCATGAAAAAGTGGTATGCAAAAATTATTTATAATAAGTAATATAACTTATGGTATATTTTTACGCTTTATGTAAATCATATTTCAAGATATTTCAGAGGAACAAGTGATTAAAAAACTCTCCACAGTGACGTATTCTAATGTGCTGCTTATAACTAAAGATATAGACAATGTTGGTTTTTGAGAAATATGGGAAAATAAATACCCTTACCAAGATCACCTGGAAAAGAACCGGCACCAAGCTTCCATTTTCAATGACCCTAGAAATGCAATAAAAAGCATTAGTGTCACTATGAAGTATGCTAAAATACCAGGAATGACTATAGGGATGCTTGTAATAAACCACATTCTTATGAATTATGCAATATAACTTGACATCACAGGCCCTTTTGAGTATATTTATGTGTATTTTGAATTTCAGATCATTATTTCACTGTGTAGTCTTCTGTCCTAGTTTTTTTTTTTTAATGTAGGACTGTGGAAAAGAAAAAAAGTTTATACGTTTCAATAGGGTAAAAACGGGCTAGTTTCAAAATAGTTTATTCGATTTTGACCACAAGTTTTAAATAATTTTTTCCCCCAAAAAGTATGTTATAGTGATCTAAGACACACAATGCGGCCTTTAGTGTTGTAGTGGCTACTTGTCAGATTTCAGAGTCATTGCAAAAGTGTAACGATCGGTGTCAGCTCGCAGAGAGAATCTGATTATTGGTGATCTGCAGTATCACCAAGAATACAGATCTATACCTGATTATGGATGATCTGCAGAATCACCAATAATACAGATATAGTGCTAACCTCTGCACACCTCTAAATATATATGGTGAGTGTTTGGTGTAACAGTATGACTTTGAGTGACCCACCTGATGAGCAGGTGGCCCTAAGCAGTTCAGAAGACACTGCTATAGAGAGTACAGAAACCTTCCAGCAGCCTGAGAATCTCCAAGGGGTGGAGTCAGGCTGAAGGTAGGAAGGACCAGAGAGTGAGTGACACTTGAAGGTGGATGTCACTGACTGATCTGGAGACTATCTCTTTAGTGGAGAGAGATAGCTCTCGAGGTCGGGCAAGCCAGGTCGGCAACACACGGACAGACAAAGTACAAAGTCAGAGGCAGGGTTTGGCAACGGAATATCAGATATGCGTGGTACCGAATCAGAAAGCAGAGGGATAGTCGGGAAAGCAACAGGTCATAACAAATATCAAACAATGCCTAGTCTTGGGTGTGAGGTCCGTGGTCTCTACACCCTGGAGCTAGCCTGACATATAACAGAAAGATAACACAAGTTCCCTAGACTTGGGTGTGAGGTCCGTGGTCTCTACACCCTGGAACTAGTCTGATGTATAACAGAATAATAACACAAGTAATCTGGCTCAGTGTGATGTCCCAGGTCCTCCTTGTTCAAACACACTGTTGGATCTGACTAAGGTCTGAGGTCTGAGTGCTTCCACGTAGTGATCGCAACGGCAGACAATTTGAGAGTGGCCAGCAGTAACCATATATAGAGCAGTGCTCTCTGGCACTGCCCTAAAGTGATCAACCAATGGTTACCAGCTCTGAGGTCAGCTGACCGGCCTGGTCAGCTGATCCCCCCTTGGCCATCATAAAAGTCCTGCCTTTCAGCGCGCGCGTGTATTCCTAAACCTATGTGAACTAACAGGCTCAGCCACCCCAGCTGCACGCTGTTGCGTGCAAACCGCCGCGCTGGACGCGGAACCAGCCCCCTCGCTAACAATACATGCGGCGGCTTTTCCGCGTTCTGCCATGTCACTAGATGCACGCTTCCGCGTGCAGACTGTCGCGTTGGACGCGGAATCAGCCGCCTTGCTGCTGGTACACGCGGCGGCTTTTCCGCGTTTTCTCACAAAAAGATTCTGAAAACCCGTAACAATGTATCAATGGATCTAAAAAGTTGTCACAGCTGCTCATGGAACTGAACCCCAAAGTCAGTAATTCGCACTAGATTCTTAAAGGGGTTCTGTGGGGGGTTCTGAGGAGAAAAACTGCCACTTACCTGGGGCTTCTATCAGCCCCCTGCAGCGGTAATGTCCCACGCCGTCCTGCTCCCATCCGCCGTTTCCCGCAGCCGGCACCGGGCTATTATTCGTCTGACACACAGACGAACAACGCGCGTTACCGCGCATCCGCTCGCGTCATCTGAGGCTTACTGCGCAGGCGCAGTACAACGGTTTCTTGTACTGCGCTTGCGCAGTAAGCTTCCAATGACGCAGACGGAAGCGAGCGGGTGCGCGGCCACTGTAGCGCAGCCGCAGTTGGATCCCATGCCGCTTAGACCGGGGCGGCGGCGGAGAACGTCAGATGGGAGCAGGACGCCGTGGGACATTACCGCTGCACGGGGCTGATAGAAGCCCAAGGTAACTGTCTGTTTTTCTCCTCCGCAACCCCCCACAGAACTCCTTTAATCTTACATTGTTGCTACATGATCACAATAATGCACAGTACTTATCCAATCTCCTCATAGTACCAAATGTAGATCCATCATATTAAGTTCCACCGAGAATAAAGGATAACATGGTCTTTTCTTAACGTTGCTGCCTTCACCTCCCCCTCCATATAAGGCAGGCTCTAACATTAGTAGGTAGAGATGGCTCAGCCTTGGAGAACTCATGGAGAAGCACATGATCAGTTTGATTAGCTGATAGATTTGTAAGCCTCTGATTTGCTGTTCATGATCAAGTGTCAAACCAGGAAGTCATCTCAGCAAATCAGAGGCTTACAAATCTATCAGCTGATCAAACTGATCATGCGCTTTTCCATGAGTTCTCCAAGGCTGGGCCATCTCTATTAGTAGGTCCCAAAGTAGAATGTAGCATATATATATATATATATATATATATATATATATATATATATATATACACATATACATACACACACACACACACACACACACACACACACACACACACACACACACACACACACACAACTAGTGCAAGAAACAACCAGATTTGCCCTTTTAGCATTGTCAGGGTGTCTTGTGCATAACATTTTCTCTAACCCCTTCCAGACTGCCAAACCTCTAAAAGTAATTTTTTGAGCCTTAAACCTATATAACTGTATCCCTAAAATTAGCTTTAAATTATGCTTAGTCCTCACCAACACGCTTTAAAATAGTATGACTTACCATCACCTTCATTTTGAATCACTATTAACCCTAACTTAACTTCAGTACCTCTCCTAAACTTAATCTGATTATTAAAGTGGACCTGAACTCTTGCACAGGACAGAAGGAAACATAGAGAAATGCACCCTGTATATATAGAGAGAGTTTAGACGGTCTAATCACCACTGTAATTTGATCTCTTCAGCTGTGTCACCTAACTGCCACAGCAGGGCTGCTAATTTGTAAACACAGGATGTCAACAATAAGTCTGCTTCCATGAAAGCAGGAAGTAGATACACTGCAGATTTATTGCAGGATTTGAATAAGCTGTAACAAAGAAATGTTTTTCTTTAAATGTTATTATGCTGTTGAGTATCTTTTAGAGCAGAGAGGAAGTTCTGAGTGTAGGTCCACATTAACTGACCTAGAGTCTAACACCAATGTCCTAACCTATCCTTTCCAGACTGAGATGATCTGATACATTTGCAATACTGAGCTATCCTAAGCTATCATGGTAGGGAGTCCTGATAAATACATTGGTGTGCTATTGTGCCAAACCATTATTTTGTGTAGTAATCCTTACAAAAAGCTAACTGCCTCTTCTACCAGTCAGAATTGGGAATCAGTGGCCATGAAGCCAAAGAAGATTTCACCACTGGGAGTTTATTTACTTCAAACTAACATATAAAAAAGGATATAATGCCATTTTCTGTACTCAACACACAACATGACCTACTCTTAGCAGAGCTCATAAGAATTCTATAAAATGTCTTCAATTATGTCCTTGGCTCTTTCAAATGGTCCATGATGTACTCCTCTTCCCTGGTTAACACAGTGAGTTATTTCTTGACTTTATTTACATTAACTAGGCAAATAAAGTTAGAGGATTTGTTACAAAAATAAGAGATCAGAAAGGGATTGATGGTGAGATTGGCCATGTATTGGCATCAGAGTTAGCCCACAAATCTGTGGATCTCTGGAACCAACAAATCAGTTGTTTAGGTGTTTTGTGTAGGTGTTACAATAGCAGTTGCCTGGCAGCCCTGTTGATCTATTTGGCAGTTAACTTTGTCAGATCTGACAATAATGTCAGAAACACCTGTTCTGGTGCATGCTTGTTCAGGGTCTATGGCTTACAGTATTAGAGACAAAGAATCATCAGGATGGCCAGGAAACTGGTATTGCTTAAAGAGGAGCTGTTAGGTATAAGGTCTCAGAGAAAATAAACACATATATCAGTAGCTAAAGATTGGCTGTACTTACATTACATATGCATTTCACTGTCCACGTTTGGATTTCACAGAATTTGTATATAGTATATGCAGAGATAGATGCTCCTGACAGCTCATGGCAGGCTCCATGTTTTTCAGTCAAATGTGTCGTCATGTCCTGCCTGCTTCCTGATCACAGAAAAGCTCCTACTTGAACAACACAGTGTGCAGTGAATATTAATGAGCCATGTGGCTAGGAACAATAGCTGACTCCTGCAGTGTACTCTGCCCGGAGATTTATCAGTGCTACGCGCTGGACTGATTACAAGCTGCTGTAACGTCTCATTAGCAGCCGAGGGGAGGGCCCCAGAATGCTTTGCAGTATAGTATGCGGCTTGCGTCCTCTTGGGTCTATAACAGCCTTGCTGATAAGCACACATCAAAGGTAACTGAGATTTTTATCTTCACTAATGGCTTTTGGGCTTCCTTCTAAACTGTTTAACACAGGAGAATAGAGGTTTAAATTAGCTTCTGCAGCCTGACAGTTACTCTTTAAAAGGAAATAAATATGTCAGCCTCCATATCCCTCTTACTTCAGTTGCCCTTTACATGTGTGTGTTTTAACGCACTGCTTCTTGTTCTTCTCACATATTATTTATTAGCTAGATTCATGTTGGTATGAAGTGTTTACTCGCTTTCTGACTGTTGTGGTACAAACTGATTCAGTCCATTTTGGAAGCCAAAATCCCTAATTTTCGCAACCAAATACAAATTTTCAACCTAGTTGTTTTTATTGCAACTAGTGTTCCAACTTTCTGTAAGCATGTTTTGAGTGCAGAGGATTAATAGTCATTTGTATGTAAATTGACAGCTCCCCTCATATATTTGGGCCTGGGGCCCCATAGGAGACCTCAGGTAAGTTTGCTCTCCTTTTTGTCTACATAGATATATGTACTATTTTGGATATGTTTATTGTTTGTGTAGGATGCATTCCTATTTTCAAAGTGCTTGGAGCTCCTTAAATGAGACTGGCTTTTTCACACCCTCATGGCTTGCCTAAATCTGTGGATATCTGGAACGAGCAAAGCTCTGGAGGTGCTGGACCTGCTGCTTTGTATGAGTTAAAGATGAGCTCTCTTTAAACATTTTTTACACACTTCCATTCAGAAGCCACACTACTCTATGCACAGCAAATGTAGTGTCTTGCTACCTTAGTGCAAAAACCACTGGGCTTAGATGGATTGCCAGCAGAAATCTATAAATTGTTAAGAGAGTGCCTAACCTTAAGCCCACTTCAATCCATAAAGATCTGTTCATGTCTCCACAAGAGAAGCTTTACTAGTTTTTATTCCCAAACGTGGAATGGTGGTATCAAGTAGAAGTCTTATAGTCCTGTTTGTTTACTAAACCTCAAAATAATAATCTTTGCAAGGATTTTTCATTACATGCCTGAATGAGGTCATCATACACTTATCCTTGGAGACACCCAGAACAGTTGTTATGAATTGAATTTCAATTTGAATTTTAAAGGGGCCCATATACTGGTCGATTTCAGCCATCAATCGATCGATCGATTCTGAAATTGATTCTTTCAAATCTATCGATTGATCGATTTGTGGCCAATTTTGATAGATTTCGATGGATTTTGATCTATCTGACAGGATGGAAGATCTAGGTCGATCTGCTGCTGGCAGCAGATCGATGGCCCATAGAGTTGCATTGGATCTAATGGTCCAATAATGCATTTAGATAGATTTCCAATAGATTTCATTCTGAAATCTATTGGATACCTGTTCCTAGTGTGTGGCACACATCAGATAGATTCCTGTCCGATTCTACTTGACAGGCATCTGACAGAAATCTATCTGATGGACGAATCTGCTGCAAATCTATAAGTGTTTGGCCACCTTAAATGTCTATTTAAGGGCATATATTTCCCTATCATGATGAATTCATTTTTTGTTTTTGGCTAAAATTATCATAATTATATGGTGAGTGCTTATGGTTACATTATGTATATTTTTGGTCTTCACTGACCTGAGGAAGCAAGGAACATCTACAAAATGTGTTGTCTGGCCTTATTATCCAATAAATATTTTGATCTTCCTTTTAAGCTGTGGTGGCATTTTGAATGCTACAGTAAAGGTAAGCCAACCCTACCTCTCCTATTTAAACTACTTTTAAATAATTTTATATTTTGGGCGCCTACATCCACTTGTTGTTACTATGTACACCTCTGTTGGAAGGTTGTGCTTTAGTGTATTCCACCTTAGAGGACTAAACAAAATAACAAGAGTGCGACCTGAGGGTCTTCTTCAAGCCTGAGCTGGAGCAGGAACTCATCTATGAGCCTTATTGGTGGTTGCACTATTTTGCAACCTGAAAAGCGTAAGTAAATCTCCTTATCCTCCTGTATACATGGCATCCTGGTGAATTGTACTATTAGCTCCAGGTGTTTTTGTCCCCTTCATGTCTTCTCAATACATGGATTACCATGGTCCACCCTCCTTCCAGTCTACACAAGACTTTATTGATTCTTTTGAGATGAAAGTCTACCCAAAATTCTATATTACTTTCCAGTCCACTTGTAAACATTGTTTGCCAAGTTGGACATATTTTTAATTTTGTTTGTAAGGAACACTAAAGGCCCTTTTACATTTTAATGCGTTCTTGCATCCGCAAAAAAAAAAAAATTTTTAAATGCACTGCTATGGAAATTTAAAAATTGCATTAAAACACCATGCAATAAAACTCAAAGTGTAACAGGGCACCTAACAATTTCATATTGAGAAATAGATTTTAGATAACACATCAAATGAAGGGCCTGCGCAAACTTGCGCTCTTCTGTGCATTTTCCAGTAATGTGTATCAGTCTGTAACATTGATGTGTTGCTGAAGAATGCACAGAAGCGTGCAAGTGTGCTCTTAGCCTAAGGGGACTGCCAGAGCCATTGCCAGTGTCAGTGTCTGGAAGTATTACTTTGCATCACAATTGTCTAAATGGCTAGATGGTTTGCAACAAATACTGACCATAATGCCACTCTGAATAATACATTTCTTACATAATTAAAGAAAACAACTGATATCTTCTTTTGGCAGGTGCAGGGTATGCTGTCCCTAAGCCAAATTGTTTCCATTGGCAAACCGATCTCATTTGACTCACTAAGCTCTACCTAAAATTGATTTCTTAAAATTAATACAGCTCGATCATGCCTTTAAAGGTGGCCACACATGATACAAGAAAATGATCAAATTTTAAAGCAATTTGATAAAGATAATCGGTTGTACAAAGAAATTGAAAGCTTTTTTAATTATTCATCTGATCAAATGTCTTGTTTTTCTTCAAATGCTGGATTTTTCTGATCAATTTTGTATGAAAATTGAATGGTGTCGGGTAGATTGTCAGTTTATTAATATCAGTTTCTTGATGTACAGACCCAAGCAATTTGTTACTGAGTTTTCAATCTTTTTTTTTTTTTTTTTTTTTTCATAATTGCGGAAAATTTTACATGTGGTACATTGGTCAGATTTTTATCATTTTACAATCAGTCAGAAAAATGAATTGGAATTCTTGAGCTGAAAAGACATTTAAAAATGGTATGGTGTGTTGCCACCTTTAGTCTAAAATGTAACATAGATAATGTAAAAACAGAGAAAAACAGGTGAAAAAGCTTTGTGCATCATGCCCAATATGTTTACTCATAGCCACATTTTAGTTTTAAAGAGTTTGAAAAGGGTTAAAAAAAAAACCCTTTTCGGAGATTTTCTGTCCCCGGGAATTCCATGAAGCTTTGTGGCTTTAAATAACAGCCATGAGCCCCAGGAGGCGGAATGAAGAGACAGAACATGTTGGGTTGTCTAACCCTTCCCCACTGTACCAAACATGCTTTATTTGCTGATGTTTCTGTTACTCACTGTCTGGGCAGCAAGTGATGGAGAGCCTCACAGATGGAGACATAGGACAGCAATAAAAACACAGACAAGGCCCCGACCCCTTTCCCATTCCGAAACCAATCTATAGCAAAAGAGGCAGTTTGTCAAATATCATAAAGAAAGGGACAAGTGGCTTAGGAAATAAGGAATGGACTCTAAATGATAAAATGTCCAATAGCAATTTATTACTTGCAATTCTTAAACATTCTGCTATTCAGTTGTGCTGGGTGTACAGATTTACACCTCACACAACAACTCTCGCTCTCTAATTTTCTTTCTTCTCTGCTCAAACAGAGCCATGTACCTCTTAACCTTCCCCTAGACATGGTCTGCCTCCCTCACCAAGCTTCTTTATTAATTTCAATATGGAATGCAATCTACTGAACCTCTGCACTGTTATTAGAAAAAAGCAGACACAACATTTTTACTTCTTTATTATCTATCATACACACAATAGATTGTCCTGCAAATTACGTTATTGTAAATTGAATTTTATATGGTTGTATGCTTTGCACTTTAACTCCAGTCCACAATAATTGCAACAAGTACAATTACAATGACAAACTGATAAATGTGCATTAAAATGTGGTAAAGTTTAGCTATTTAGATGCATCAATCCACTATTTCTACTTTCATCCATTGCCTGTGCAGTTTTCTGCTTTCACTCTCAGTGAAGCTAACTCAACGGCAAATCAAAGCCAAATGCCACTGATTATGCCTGAAACACTGTGATGCCACAGTGGGTGAGCTGAGTCACAGAACACTACCTGTGTAATTGGAACATACAAACCTAGCAGGAAATGGCTGGGTCTCAGATCTCACACAATTTGTGTATAAATAAGCATACGGTATACAGAGACATTATGGTGCAAGACTGGGCTCTAGATTTATGTGAAATACATCACCATAAGCTACAGTAGATCTGTTAATTATTAATACCAATGCTGCGGTGTTTTCATTGTGGTTTTTATTGTGGATTTCATTTAAGCATCTGTCCAAAGGAATTGGTAAGGTGGATATCTTTTTCCACAGCTGTAACAGATGTGTTGGCACTTACACCTAAAGATTTCGAATATTTTAGGACGGCATATTTTGCAAAATTAAATAAACCTCCAACTTGTGTATAATAAAACTTAAACCGATATTTATCATCGGTTTAAGCTTTATTATACACAAGCTGGACGTTTTTACGTTTTAGATAATTTGTTTAAAAGTAAACTGTACTTGTGCAAGAGAGTAGAGGTAATTTGTTTGGACCATAAGTGCATCAAACTGAATCCCCTACACAGTACAGATCTGGCCAGTGCATCCTAAAGGTGGCCACTAACAGTCCAATTTCTAGCGAAAAATCATTAGAGCGATCAGAAATTCTGATCGGATTGGTGTTAAACAATCTCAGTTGATGGGCACAATCAATTATGAACGATTATAAAGATAGTCGTCTGATTGGATTTTTGTCAAACCAAAATTTGGATTGTTCTTGTTGGTTGTGATAGATAGGAAGCAAAGATTGGTTCGTTGATGGTGTAGTGAACGATTTTTCTTCCGATCAGAATTATTTGATCGCTCAAACGATTTTTCGCTAGAAATTGGACTGTTTGTGGCCACCTTAATACTCACTTAGTTCACACTGGCAGTTGGAAAAAGTGATGTAGTCCCTTGTCAGCACACAGAAGCTGGGGATAGACAGTTGGCTGAGCTTCTAATGATTAGGGGAGGGAATTCTGCAAGTCAGAGCACAGTGATGGACTATAATTTCCCTACTCATTGCCTTCTGAATCACCACCTCTTTATCTACATCTTTATCTACATCCTAGCTCAGGCATGGGCAAACTTGCATTTGCCTTCATGAGTCATGACTGTGGCTCTCAGACTCCTGCAATGCATTGTGGGACTTGTAGTTCCTCAACAGCTGGAGGGCCAAGTTTGCCCATGCCTGTCCTAGCTTCTTTAGGTAGGCTGCATGAAAATTGATCGGGAATCGGCCTGTGGCGTATGGGCAGCTGAAAGATCTCTCTCTAATCAGATTTGATTAGGCATATGGTGATCCTATATTACTTTATTATATTACATTAAAAATTAATGTATACTATATATGGGTATGTTGAATTCATAATGTGCATTTGCATGTTTTTAGGACATTTGCATAGTCATGTATTTATATTTTGTTGGCAAAAACTGAATGCTTCTTGTTAAATTTTATAGGTACTGTTGATGGCCCGATGAAGTGGGCATGCACCCACAAAATGTGTTGCCTGTGCTCAAATAAATACTGGTCTTTTTATCACAAATTTGATTGTGTCATCTGAGAGGTAAGCCACATCTATCTTTTCATTTTTATATTGTTTTTAACTCAGTTTTAACCATTTTTGGGTGCCTCTTCAAACTCAGTTGTTCCTAGTAGTAACATATGGCTTGGAAAGTTGGACTATAAATAAGGTCACACGTAGCAATTTTGATGCTTTTTAATTGTGGGCGCGGAGAAAGCGTTTGAGAATTTTCTGGACTGCCAGAAGATCTAACCAATTAATACTTAAAGATATAAGGCCAGAGTGTTCATTAAAAGGGTCGATGTTACTATTAAAACTCAAATACTTTGGCTACATAATGAGAAGACAGGATTCTTTGGAGCAATCCTTGACGTTTGGCAAAAATTGAAGGCAAAAGAAGAAGAGATAGGCAGAGGCAGATGGATAGAGACCATCTGTGAAGCTATGATCATGCCTATACAACAGCTGAAAGAAGCAGTGATTGATAGACACACCTGGCATGCAAAGTCCATACAGTCACAAAGAGTCGGATTTGACTAAGCTAATGAGGAGGAGGTAAACTGGGGCACCAAGGACTGATTGTATACAGTAAAACTAAGCTACACTTAGGCTTATCTCTGCTATGCTCTATATTCCTAAATAATACAGTTTCATTAGGGAATGGGGCAGGTAGCACACTTAAAGTGCAATTTAGTGGACGAATCCACATTTGCATGTGAATTTGAGGGTTAGAAGATTTGGCAAAGGGCAGAATTTAAGACCCTAAAACGTCAGTGCTTACAGGCTCCAAAGATGTAGATCAGGCCCTGGGAATCCCTGTAATGTCATTATAGGTAAAAACTCTTATGACAGTTGTTGCTGTCTCACACATGACCTCCCCAAATCCCATACAGGGCTGCTGACAAAGACAGCAAAGAAGACAATAAAGCACAGCATGCAAAAACACATAACAAAGAATTCAAAGCGGGAAACCACTATATTCATTCTACAATCTTGCCCAAAACAATAATGATGATTGTGAGTGATAATGAAAAGCAAGTGGTGGTTATGGGGGAACCAAGAGCCAACATAGTGCAGTATTTCAATATTTGCAAATATAAATGGGTATTAGTAAATTATACTGACAAACGTGGGCTACTGAAAATATATATATATATATATATATATATATATATATATATATATATATATACATACACACACACACAATATATATATGTACATATATATATACACACACACACACGCACACAGTATATACATGTATATATATATATATATATATATATATATATATATATATATATATATGTGTGTGTGTGTGTGTGTGTGTGTGTATCTTATATTTGTTGGCACCTGTTATCCTGCAATAAGGAATGATTGTTTCTGGTGGCCAACATTTGCATATGTGTTTGTGTATTTAGCTTTACAGAGGAAGCAAGATTTTAAGAGAATAACAAGTAAAAATGAAGCAGTATCAGGATACAGTAAACTAAACAGAACAGACAGTTAAAAGGAACATGAGGTGAGAGACCTATGGAAGCTGCCATATTTATTTCCTTTTAAACAATACCAGTTGCCTGGCAGTCCTACTGATCTTTCTGGTCAGTAGGGTCTAAATCACACACATGAAACAAGCATGCAGGTAATCTTGTCACATTTGTCATAGACATTGATCTGCAGGTTTGTTCAGGGTCTATGGCTTAAAGTATTAGAGGCAGAGGATCAGCAGGACAGCCAGGGAATCTGCATTATTTAAAAGGAAAAAAACATGCCAGCCTCCATATCCCTCTCACCTCGTGTTACCTTTAAGATTGTCTGAACAGAGTTTCTAAAGGTGGCCACACACCATACCATTTTTTATATATCCGTTTAAGAATTGCAATAAATTTTACTGACTGATTGTAACATTTCAAAAATATGACCAATGTACCACACGCATGTTATTTTTTTCCCCAATTATGATATTGGGAACTCTGAGAAAATTGCAAGGGTGTCTATATTAATAAATTGACAATCTAATACACACCATACAATCTTTGGAAAAAAATGAAGAAAAATTTCCAGCATTCCGGATCGATAAGAACAGAAAAAAAAAGGGAAATCCCATCTGATTTTCAGTCGAATGGAAAAAAAAAAGAGCTTTCAATTTTTTCAGTAGATCCGATCATATTTATCGAATTGCCTTAAAATCAGATCATATTATTGTATTGTGTGTGACCATCTTAAGACTAACTACTATTCGACCGCACCACGCCAATCAGCATGAACGCGGCAGCAGTCCCAGGACCGCTCCACGCCGATTGGCGTGAACGGTTTCAATGGGGCTAGCAGGAGAAGATAGCGTACACCGATGCGCGTGCATATCAGCGCTCCCATAGGCGATCGCTGTCTGTAAACATTGTACAGTGCTGTGATCTACAGCAGCGCTGTACTGGGGACAGCCGTGTGACACGACTGTCCCCCTGGGACACAGGAGAGCGATCGGCTCTCATAGGCTGAAGCCTATGACAGTCGATCGCCGTCATTGGCTGGCTGGGGGAGGGAGGGAGTTCAGGGAAAAAATAAATAAATAAATAGGTAAATTTATTTAAAAAATATTACCATAAATATTTATTAAAAAAAACATTGGGGGAGCGATCAGACCCCACCAACAGAGAGCTCTGTTGGTGGGGAGAAAAGGGGGGAATCACTTGTGTGCTGAGTTGTACGGCCCTGCAGCGAGGCCTTAAAGCTGCAGTGGCAAACTTAGGGAAAAATGGCCTGGTCTTTAAGGAGGTTTAACACTGCGGTCCTCAAGTGGTTAACAAAAAAGCAGTCTTTCCTGGATGGCACTAGAAGTTCACTGATTTATTTGAAATAATGCGTGGAATTGTTCATTAAACTACAAAACAGAAAGAGCAATAAGGACAAGTGAGCATTAGAGGTGCAGCTCAGCACAGAAGACTATGGTTGTGTCAGTGACAAATACATTTCTACTTCCAGACTTTTGCAGAAAATAAATGGTCCTTTCTGGAGTCCCCTGGCTAAGTGCTAACAGTACAGCTGTGTATTGGCTGTGCCTATACTGGCAGGATGATCAAGTACTGCACAGCCTTTTCTCTATTCCACTGCAATAGGAGAACCTGGGTGCATCTGTGCTTAAAGAGAACCTGAACTGAAAATAAGAAGTCAAAATAAACATACACAGGTCATACTTACCTCCCATGTAGTCTGCTCATCAATCTTTTTCTCCTCTCCTGCATCCTGTTTGTCCACTGTGATCAATACATTTCTCTGTCCGCCATTTTGAAAATGGCCATTACCCCATAACAGCTTCCTAGTCAGCACACTGTTAAACTGTAATATAGCCCATTTGAGCCATAGGGAAACATGGACATTACCTTGTACCTCTGAGAGGAACTGACGGTGAGGTAAGTATTTTAAATAATGTTACTCAGTTCAGGTTCCCTTTAATCCTGTTCTGTCCTGAAATAAGTATTTTTTAAACTACTGCCAGCTTATTTGCCAATGATGAAGGATTTATTATTGATTTATAAAGCGCCAACATATTCTGTGGCACTGTAAAAAGTAAGAAACAAGCATGGGGTACATAATAATACAGACAATGGTGTACACCAATATACAAGATACATAATTAGTGACAAAATACAAAAATGATACAAAATACAGAATACAAAATATAGAATTGGTAGGAATGCACAATTAGTTCTTAAATGACTACAGAGTGCCTTCCTTAGTGTACTGGTTAAGGGCTCTGCCTCTCACACCAGGGTTCAAATTTTGGCTCTTCCTCTTCAGGAAGCCTATTCAGTAAGGAGACATTGGGTAAGACTCCCCAACACTGCTACTGTCTAATGAGTGCATGCTCGCAGCTGTTGATTTGAGTCCGCCTGGAGAAAAGTGCGGCGTAAAATGTCCTGTGTCTTGTTTTGTCTTCCTCCATCTTAGCAAATCAATTCTTTTAAAGAACATAACGCTTTAGAAAAACAAAAGTTCTCATATAAGACATGCAAACCCAAATTTACAATAGCCCACATCCTGAACAGAAATGAAAGTCTATTGAGTTTTTATACCAAAATCCCTATTTACACAGAATCCATTAGGATAAATCTAAGTAGCTCCAAAGTGGTTGGAGCTACTCATACTTCAGACATATTGGGGCAGTGGTAACATGGGGCTCATAGCAAGAGTATGGGTCTGACTGCTTTGCTTGATGAAACCACACCATGGTATTCTGTCAGTTTGGTTTCACTGGGCAAAGCAGTTGGACCCATCCTACTGTTATGTGGCCTGTGTCCTTGGGGTCCCTACTTGACTAAGGTTATTAGGCTTAGTTCCAACTGCCTGTGCAGATAAGGGAATACAGGGAGTGCAGAATTATTAGGCAAATGAGTATTTTGACCACATCATCCTCTTTATGCATGTTGTCTTACTCCAAGCTGTATAGGCTCGAAAGCCTACTACCAATTAAGCATATTAGGTGATGTGCATCTCTGTAATGAGAAGAGGTGTGGTCTAATGACATCAACACCCTATATCAGGTGTGCATAATTATTAGGCAACGTCCTTTCCTTTGGAAAAATGGGTCAAAAGAAGGACTTGACAGGCTCAGAAAAGTAAAAAATAGTGAGATATCTTGCAGAGGGATGCAGCACTCTTAAAATTGCAAAGCTTCTGAAGCGTGATCATCGAACATTCAAGCGTTTCATTCAAAATAGTCAACAGGGTCGCAAGAAGCGTGTGGAAAAACCAAGGCGCAAAATAACTGCCCATGAACTGAGAAAAGTCAAGCGTGCAGCTGCCAAGATGCCACTTGCCACCAGTTTGGCCATATTTCAGAGCTGCAACATCACTGGAGTGCCTAAAAGCACAAGGTGTGCAATACTCAGAGACATGGCCAAGGTAAGAAAGGCTGAAAGACGACCACCACTGAACAAGACACACAAGCTGAAACGTCAAGACTGGGCCAAGAAATATCTCAAGACTGATTTTTCTAAGGTTTTATGGACTGATGAAATGAGAGTGAGTCTTGATGGCCCAGATATATGGGCCCGTGGCTGGATTGGTAAAGGGCAGAGAGCTCCAGTCCGACTCAGACGCCAGCAAGGTGGAGGTGGAGTTCTGGTTTGGACTGGTATCATCAAAGATGAGCTTGTGGGGCCTTTTCGGGTTGATAAAGTGTAGAGAAACCGAGAGCCCAATATAGTGTAGTATGTTAAGCATAAATGAAGTAAAGGTTATCGTGAGAAAATTATACTCACAAACATGGGTTACCACACAGGCAACCACTGTATAGGCAGGTGAGGAGATTAGACCTGTCCTCACTCAGGGATAAGAAGTCGCTCTCTGTAGATGCGAAAGGGGGTAGATCACCCCTCCACCAGGGGTGGACACGGTATAGCAGTAGGAGAACAGAGGCGCCAGCAGGATAAAAGTGGATAAAAACTTTAAAATTTGCTGGGAGGAAGTGGTGGACTTACCTCCATAAAGCAGACACGAAAGACTGTCTGAATAGTAGTCACATTTATTAATTAGTACCCCAAAACAGTGCAACGCGTTTCGCAGGCCCAGCCCACTTCATCAGGCAATAAAAATGGGGACAAGACAGAATTTCAGCAATAGCAGGTGTAGCGCCACTGATCTCTGCTGGCGCCTCTGTTCTCCTACTGCTTTTCGGGTTGAGGATGGAGTCGAGCTCAACTCCCAGTCCTACTGCCAGTTTCTGGAAGACACCTTCTTCAAGCAGTGGTACAGGAAGAAGTCTGCATCCTTCAAGAAAAACATGATTTTCATCCAGGAGTCTTGATGGCCCAGATATATGGGCCCGTGGCTGGATTGGTAAAGGATGGTCTAAGACAGTACAGAATAAAATCTTTTTATAATTGCAATACAACTTGGATTGTGTACTTACTTATGTGTCCATGCAGAAAGTATTATGTTGGAATGACTACCCGTGCTTGTAAGACACGTCTGTTGGAGCATATGTGCGATATTGTCAGTGGGGAGCGTAGATCCACAGTTGCGGAGCATTTCCAGGAGGAACATAATGGATCGACTATGGGCTTACGTGGTCTGGTAATTGATAACCTCCCTCCCTCTTTTCGCACTATGCGTACAGAGAAAGCGCTTTTGCAAAAGGAGGCTATGTGGATGCACTGCCTGGGGACCATTTTCCCGGCCGGTTTAAATATAGACTTCTCTCTGAAATGGTTTTTGTAATCCTTGTCAGAGGATTTGTTTTTCTTTCCCCTCCCCCCCTCCTTCCCTCTTTCCCCTCCCTTTATCTCCCCCCGCACAAAAAAAACCCCCTCTCCTCTTCCCTTCCCTCCTTTCCCTCTCTTCCCCCCCCCCCTCTCACTTTCCCAATTGACGACCTTGCCAGTGACAGATTTTAATCACTTGAAAAAACACTGTATCTTCATGCCGTAAGGTAGGGTAAGAGATCCGCACCTTGGGAGGTAGATATGTCGAAGTATGTGTGGACAATGTGATATAGTTGTCTACCCAATACCAGATGCAGCACTCTGATTCCCCTTTAACATACTGAGACAGGATTAGCACGTTTCCCGTGCCTTTAAAATACAATATTGTTGCGCTTGAGGAGGTGGAGCCGGGAATGCCCTTTAAGAAGGAGGCTCACTCCTCTAAGCCCCGCTCTGATGAAGCTTGGTGTTGCCAAGCGAAACTAGTCGGTGATTGGCTGCCTCCACCCAAACCCACTGACCTCCGACCCGCTAGGCGGTGACACGCTGGCAACTCCGCAAGTACGCGTGGAGATTGGCGTCTTGTGGCGCCGGCTACCGGGAACAGGCCTTGTGCGAGGCGGCTGTGCTGGTGGGCGGACTCTGAGTGATCGGAGTGATTGAACTCTGCGGGGACCTTCTGCACCAGATGCTTGAATGCATATGCACACTACCGGCTCCATAGCAGGAGAAGTTTAAACTGCCAGTGCCATCAGATCTCACGCCGGACCACATCTCAAGGCGGGGGCCCCCTCTGGAATACAGCATCTGCAGCCTACCTGGGCGGCTGGCATAATATAGCCAGGTGAAGCTGAAGTGCATTGCTCTCGGCGGACTGTTGGAGGTCGTGAGTATAAGCACTCATGTGGTAAATGCCATGTTATGGGGCATGCCGGTCCTCTTGAATGAGACTTAATTACGTCTGTTCGATTGCTGCTGGACATGCTTGCTTAGCAATTGCCTCTCTCTATGCTGCTTCCCTCTAATGCTTAGCCCTCTGCGGGTGGACTGTGTTTCGTGATCCATACGGGGTACCCCAAAGCCTGATTAGTGTGTATGGGGAGGTGTGTCAGTGTGATTGGTGGTGAGCCTTGGTTTTAATGACAACAGCGCTGTTGCTCTTTTAGCTCCGTTGTTTGATGCAATAGTGATCTCGTTTTCATGTATAGCCAATAAAGATTTTTTCAATTTTGCATACACCGGTGTGTCCTCAGGAGCCTTTGTTTTCATAATTGTGCTATTGCAATACGGTTCAGGACCTTTTTTCTATATGGAAAGGTGATGCATAAACATATCATTATGTTCCTCTTTTTCCTGTCCCTTTTCCCCGTTACACCCGTGGCTGGATTGGTAAAGGGCGGAGAGCTCCAGTCCGACTCAAGACGCCAGCAAGGTGGAGGTGGAGTTCTGGTTTGGGCTGGTATCATCAAAGATGAGCTTGTGGGGCATTTTCGGGTTGAGGATGGAGTCAAGCTCAACTCCCAGTCCTACTGCCAGTTTCTGGAAGACACCTTCGTCAAGCAGTGGTACAGGAAGAAGTCTGCATCCTTCAAGAAAAACATGATTTTCATCCAGGACAATGCTTCATCACACGCGTCCAAGTACTCCACAGCATGGCTGGCAAGAAAGGGTATAAAAGAGGAAAAACTAATGACATGGCCTCCTTGTTCACCAGATCTGAACCCCATTGAGAACCTGTGGTCCATCATAAAATGTGAGATTTACAAGGAGAGAAAACAGTACACCTCTCTGAACAGTGTCTGGGAGGCTGTGGTTGCTGCTGCACGCAATGTTGATGGTGAACAGATCAAAACACTGACAGAATCCATGGATGGCAGGCTTTTGAGTGTCCTTGCAAAGAAAGGTGGCTATATTGGTCACTGATTTGTTTTTCTTTTGTTTTTGAATGTCAGAAATGTATATTTGTGAATGTTGATATGTTATATTGGTTTCAGTGGTAAAAATAAATAATTGAAATGGGTATATATTTGTTTTTTGTTAAGTTGCCTAATAATTATGCACAGTAATAGTCACCTGCACACACAGATATCCCCCTAAAATAGCTAAAACTAAAAACAAACTAAAAACTACTTTCAAAAATATTCAGCTTTGATATTAATGAGTTTTTTGGGTTGATTGAGAACATGGTTGTTGTTCAATAATAAAATTATTCCTCAAAAATACAACTTGCCTAATAATTCTGCACTCCCTGTAAGTAGCCAGGTACATGTTGCCTAAGGGTACATGAAGATCCAGTTTATATTTTATATATTTCACATTGAGAAGTGAAATGTGCATGTTTTAATACACGCTAAACAAAATCTTAGCCTGGATTAATAAAACAGGCCTGAACATTTTTCTTTTTATCCATAAAAGTAAATAACATTTACCTGATAAAAGTAGGACTATATTCAGTCAAAGGCACCAATAGTTTTAAAGCATACACAGGTACTGGGTCCGGCTCAAGGAGAATTCTCTCATACCTAGAACACAGGACAATAGTCGTCAACTATGCGGTAAAACTCTATAGCACAACAAATATGCAATTATTATTGACTATGAAAAAAAACATCTGAAATCATGTATAAAGGTACATGGAAATAATGTATCTAGTGCAGAAATCAGGCTGAAGCCGCAGAATTTCCCCGCAGGCAAATCATGCAGCGAAACTTTGCCATAGGGGATAATGCCGCCGCCGTCCCAATCAATTGCCATAGCGATTCGCCAGACATTGCAGCATTTTTCCGCACGAGTGGCAGCGAATCCCATAACCTTGCATGCCACATTTTTCGGAATTCAGCTGCCTACGCACACAACAGGAAGTGCCGCCACGCGTCTCGTAGGATGCACAGCGGCTAGTGGAAATGGGCCCTAAAGCAATTAACTGCAATTTTTATTTCCTGATATTCCTCTCAGTCTCCTTTTATCTAATATTTAAACATGCACTCTTCTTCCAACACCCCTCACCCCCATCTGTATAGTAATAAAGTATTGTGGCAAGGAAGTTCATGAATAATATCAGGTAGATATTGATCTTGTTTGCACATCTATGTCTAAATTTCCTGGCTTAATATTCTGATAATGCCTATTAGGAATTTCCTACATAATTGCAAACAGGCATCTGTGTTTGAACAGCTTCAACACATGCTTCTTTTATCAAATGCTTTTTATAGTTGAATAATCTGCATTTTTGCACAGGGATCATTTACACTAACGGCATATGTAATTGTCTGCATTTTCCAAGTGCGTACTATATTAATTACAAATCACATGTACCTTTGCAAAGAAAAACCTTATTAGCAGCATCTAGATTTTCGCATCAGAATTTTTTTGCATTCTGTTTTTAAGGTGGATTTTGTGAAAAACACATTTAAATGTTATTGATAGCAAATTCGCATTACACTGCATGCACATGTGGAAAAATACAAATGTGAATTCATAGCACAAGTGTGAAAGGGGTAATAAAATAATAAATATTTACCTAATGGCCAAATATCACATATACGGAGTGATGCAGGAAGCAGTGGTAAATGTGCTAGCGCAGGTAATAATGCCATGGGCACGCCGGTAACATGTGTTGCTCTAATGGCATAACACACTGCTCCCTTGGCATTAGTAAAAATTGCCATGTGCTACTTGTGCATGGCAAATTTACTGCTGTTTTGTGCATCAGACCCATAGAGCTATACCACCTATTTAACATAGAATACATTATATTGTCAATCTCTACCCTGTTATAATGAGCCCTGTATTTTAGAGATCTGAAGCAGTTGCCCTGCATAGTAAGTGTGAGCTATTCTTTCAGCAACATAGTGTTTGCAGGCCGGATTCACCAACAAACACTGTAGGCATGTACACCTAAAAGCAACGGATACCAAAAGAGTTGACTGAATATGGCCAATGCTGCCCCATTCCATTGCATGTTGCAGTCTTCCAGCTCTCTCACCTCCCAGTTAAGACTGCCACACAGAAGCAAGCTGGATTATGCACAATTACTAGCTCTTGAGGTTGCACATGTAAATGACTTTCTTGCAGTGCAGTTATCGCTTCTTCTTTCAAGTCCATTTATTTCAACTTGAGCTTCTTTAAGAGTGGATCAGCACAAAGGATGCACGATTTTGGTACCAGTCCATCTGTACCTATAGGGACTGAGTTGTAATTCCAGCCGGGAACATTTGATAGTTTAGTAATCTTTGAGTAACACCATCAATTTTAAACCGGCAGAAAACCCCCCACAAAAGGGACATTGATTTGGGTCTGTTTTCTTGTACATACTGTAAGTGTCCTACTTATGCATGAGGCTAGGTTCACAGTGGGACGTTACAGGCGCACGTTAGTGCAGCCTGTAACGCAGCCCCACCGCACAGTAATGAAAAATCAATGGGCTGTTCACAGTACCCACGTTGCGTTACATTGTAACGCTCCACGTCAACAGAAAGTACTGCATGCAGTGCGTTATAGGTGGCTAAGCCGCGTTAGACTGTTTGCACATGCTCAGTCATGTTGGGGAGGAGAGGAGAGCGGCCGGGCACATGGCTAATTAATATTCACTGCACGGTGTGACGTGCAGTGTTTACTTCCTGGAGCGCCGCTCTGTGCGGCGATTGGCCGGGCGGGACCACGTGATGCCGCATGCGTCCAAGAGTACGCATCACGGCATCACAGACGCCAGAGTGAGCTGCACAACGCGGCTCACTCTGACGTCCACATCAGAGAGCACCAGGTGTTGCGTTAGGGGCACGTTATGTGCCCTATAACGTCCCCTAAACGCAACGCCCCACTGTGAACCTAGCCTGAATGTTGTTGTTTTTTTGTGGAAAAAAAAATGAAAAATACATAAAAATCATTTCATGAGGATGCATATTGCTCATGTAGACTTTGACTTCATATATGGTTTATGAAATCCTTTAATACACAGTGCTAAGACAACAGTTGAGTACTGTATGTGAGAAGAGTCTGCATCAACAGTAGTTCTACAGGTTTAAGTATTTGGCCATGCACTCCCTTTTTCAGATCCAAACAGTGCTGATTCACAGATGTTCAGCAAGAATAAAGAACAAACTGACATAAGTCAGACTGTATAATTTACAGCAAACAGCTCATCTCAGCCACAGTAAATAACATCTAATATGAGCTTAAACTCAGCTTTGTTCAGTGGTGTATGTCCTGATACATTGCCAGTAAGCACATTTCATTACAGGATTACAGTATGGACATTTCAGTGTTAAAACCCAGGCAGCAGAATCAATCCCCTATGCATTCCAGCAATATTCACGCTTCTGAAGGAAAGGGGGAAATGTAATAATGTTCACAAGGCAAGTACAGGAATACACTAAAACAAAAGACAAAGAAATTACTCACCCTATCTGATGTCAATGCGCATTATTAAACAAATACGGTAACATTTTCTTTTTATTTTACTGTAGAACAGGCAATTTTGATTACATCTGGCTGTGTTGCACTTGAGCTGGGAACGGACATTTTTTTGTCCATTCTCCTCTCATTGCAAAACGGACAGTGAATGGATCCTATTTTATATTTAGGAGCCATTCACACTTGTCAGTCTGCAACAAATCTGTGAGATCCGTTGCGGTAAACAGAACGCACTTCCGTGCAGTCTGCGATAATCCCAGGCAGATGGATGCATTCACCATATAGCCTATGGGGGTGACACATCTGCATCGGGCTTTAGCCGGGCCACAGTGGACCATCGGAGCAGACACTACACTGTCCCTTAACTGTTGGTCACATGCGATCCCGCTACAAGAAGAACCTCAGCCTTAGGAACACATAGACAGTGTAAACTAATAGTGGGCTAATTTTTAACCTGTAAACAATGTTGCTCACTTAGTAATGCTCTGGCATGCAGGTAGAGATTATAGGTGTATTCCCCACCAGCTGTGTAGCAGATACAGCAAACGCATTAAGAAACTAACTGAAAAATTCTGACATTTAACAGATTTGGTTTTTCCTTCTACATAAACCCTCTTGTAACAAATATAGAGTGATTTTTATGACCCTTTTACACCTGACTGATGCATTTCTCCTGTTACACTTTCCCGCCACAGGAGCCATGCCAGTCTGTGGTCATGCAAGTCTATGACCATGCAAGTTACCTTGGGCTTGATTCATCAAGCCGTGCTGCTAAAGCAGCACAGGTTAATGAGAGGAGCGCAAGCTCAGCGCATGGTATGCTGCGATAGCGTAGCGTGCATTGGTAACTTACGTGCACTCCTGTACTACCCCAGCATAGCGTGAGATGAGCTATCGCTCTTCCGATTAAGCTGCACTGCTTTAGTAGTGCAGCTTGATGAATCAAGCCCTTAATGGGATGTGACACAGGAAGTATACACAGGAAGTGTCTAAACCGCGCGGTGCACAGGAAGTATCTAAACTGCTGCACTCCCAACGGAAAGCCTGCAGCCATTGCCGCATGATCCAGGCCTACTTCACGGATTATGTGACAATGCAAGTCAATGGGTAATGCAGCAAGTGTGAACAACGGAAACGTGGTGCAACGAGGCGTGCATTCATGGACCAATGGAAATCCCAGTGGCATATTCCCTCCGCAGTAGAGAGTAGGTCACTAACTGGGAGGGGGGAGGCACAATGCATATGACCCTTTCGCAGCACTGTGACACTAGGTCATATGAATGCTGGTTTCTGCAGTGCGATGCGTTGCTTGCATCTAACCGTTGATCTTAGGTGTAAAACTGGCCTAACATTTTCTCAAATGATATTATTTTGGCTTCCTTTCCCTACTTATAGCAATCCTGAAGCATAAAAGAATATAAAAGTTAGATACTTCTTTAGTGAAAAGCTTCTGGAAAGTCCACCACAGCCCACCGATCTATTGCTGGGCCCTTCCTTATGTTCTGGCTGGAAGCGTAGCCGTGAACAAGCGTATCTGCACTGGGCATGCCAGAGTATGGTCTGCATATGCCCAGTATAACAAAGCTACTGGAGTTTGGCTTTGCTTCTCTGGCAGTAGCACCTTGTTGTCCTGGGAATGCAAGGACCTTAATAACACAAGCCAATGCACATACGTTTGTTGACAGCTGCATTTGGTCAAAAAGAGCATAGTCCACCTGCTGAGTTGTATAGGTTTAGAGAGAGCCTGCGCTGGATCGGTGGCCTGGAGAAGGATCCGAGGAAGCCCCTGGATTATCCACAGGCTTCTCACTAATGAGGTGAGTGTCCAACTTTTATATTTTTGATACAACACTCTAGGGGAGGTTTAATAAGGCAGATAGATTTTGTCTGAGAGGAAGCAGGAAAAAGGGCACCGATGGCTAGCGGATGAAAAGGGGGCACCACCATAGACTCTAATGCATTTATCATTAATACGGCGCCAAAAACTGAAAAAAGGGCGCCCGATAAATAGAACATTAAAGTTTTTGAAATAGGTTTTTGTTTTAGAAACTTGTAACATTATAGTTTTTGTCATATTATATCATTTGTGGGTACAGATTTTACGTTATCAAACATATTATTTTTAAGTGTGTTAGGGTGTCTGTGCAGGGGGAGTGGTTAGCCAACACCAGGGGGGTGGTTAGGGTGCGGCACCACTGGGGGGTGGCTACGATTAGGCACCACCGGGTGGGGGGGGGGGGAGTGGTTCGGTTAGGTACCACTAGGGGAGGGTTCTGTGTGAGAGTAGGGTTAGGTCAAGCTGTATTGTTGAATTATGTAACGATTTTTAAAGTTAATTTGTTTTCATTAATATCTTATCTCCGGTTTTAAAACAGTATTGATCGTTAACAAATTTTGTTAACGATGTTTATTATTATTGAGATTTCATTATCCAGTCACGCCAATTTGTTATCCAGCTGGGCCCTTTTTTCCTGGCGCCCTATTTTCATTCACCCTTCTGAGATAAGAAGTCTACATTTTAACTTCTTGGCCTGAAATCGTAACAGCTTGATTTCAGGAGAGTTCATCAAACTTCTGCATGGGAGAGTACGCTTTCTTCGCTCCCCATCCTCACTGACTGCTGCACAAGCTGTTTAGGCAAGTACACATGCTAGATGACACTTGCCTGAGAAGAGACCTACAGTGGGTTGCAAAAGTATTCGGCCCCCTTGAAGTTTTCCACATTTTGTCACATTACTGCCACAAACATGAATCAATTTTATTGGAATTCCACATGAAAGACCAATACAAAGTGGTGTACATGTGAGAAGTGGAACGAAAATCATACATGATTCCAAGCATTTTTTACAAATAAATAACTGCAAAGTGGTGTGTGCATAATTATTCGTCCCCCTTTGATCTGAGTGCAGTAAGTTGCCTGATGAGTGCTAGTGAATAAATAGAGTGCACCTGTTTGTAATCTAATGTCAGTACAAATACAGCTGCTCTGTGAGGGCCTCAGAGGTTGTCTAAGAGAATATTGGGAGCAACAACCCTGTGAAGTCCAAAGAACACACCAGACAGGTCAGGGATAAAGTTATTGAGAAATTTAAAGCAGGCTTAGGCTACAAAACGATTTCCAAAGCCTTGAACATCCCACAGAGCACTGTTCAAGCGATCATTCAGAAATGGAAGGAGTATGGCACAACTGTAAACCTACCAAGACCGTCCACCTAAACTCACAGGCCGAACATGGAGAGCGCTGATCAGAAATGCAGTCAAGAGGCCCATGATGACTCTGGACGAGCTGCAGAGATCTACAGCTCAGGTGGGAGACTCTGTCCATAGGACAACTATTAGTCATGCTCTGTACAAAGATGGCTTTTATGGAAGAGTGGCAAGAAGAAAGGCATTGTTAACAGAAAGCATAAGAAGTCCTGTTTGCAGTTTGCCACAAGCCATGTGGGGGACACAGCAACCATGTGGAAAAAGGTGCTCTGGTCAGATGAGACCAAAATGGAACTTTTTGGCCAAAATGCAAAACGCTATGTGTAGCGGAAAACTAACACTGCACATCACTCTGAACACACCATCCCCACTGTAAAATATGGTGGTGGCAGCATCATGCTCGGGGGGTGCATCTCTTCAGCAGGGACAGGGAAGCTGGTCAGAGTTGATGGGAAGATGGATGGAGCCAAATACAGGGCAAACTTGTAAGAAAACCTCTTGGAGACTGCAAAAGACTTGAGACTGGGGCGGAGGTTCACCTTCCAGCAGGACAAGGGCCCTAAACATAAAGCCAGGTCAACAATGGAATGGTTTGAAACAAAACATATCTATGTGTTAGAATGGCCCAGTCAAAGTCCAGATCTAAATCCAATCGAGAATCTGTGGCAAGATCTGAAAACTGCTGTTCACAAACGCTGTCCATCTAATCTGACTGAGCTGGAGCTGTTTTGCAAAGAAGAATGGGCAAGGTTTTCAGTCTCTAGATGTGCAAAGCTGGTAGAGACATACCCTAAAAGGTGGTTCTACAAAGTATTGACTCAGGGGGCCGAATAATTACGCACACCTCACTTTGCAGTTATTTGTAAAAAATGGCTGGAATGATGTATGATTTTCGTTCCGCTTCTCACATGTACACCACTTTGTATTGGTCTTTCACGTGGAATTCCAATGAAATTGATGTTTGTGGCAGTAATGTGACAAAATGTGGAAAACCTCAAGGGGGCAGAATACTTTTGCAACCCACTGTAGATGTTGGACTGCAGATCAGCCCAGCATGCCAGATCTTTAGCAACAATGATGCCCAACTGACTCCTGGACTCATTGTTCTCCTAATCCTGCCTTCTGGAATCTCCTCCTCCCTATTCCATAGCAACAGGTGTGTCACTAACACTCAGCTGCAAACTGTTGTCCTGTGTAGTTTCCATTTGTAACAAACAAGAAAGAGACGGCTGCGGTGAACAGCGATACCACCGCAGCCATCTCCATTTCTCTGCCTAACGAGCTATCCGCTCCTCGGACGTCTAGCACGCCGAGGACGGGTTTGTCAGCAGCACATAGGGTTGCAATGTCGCGTGCGCACGCATAGACGAGACCTTTATGCCGGGAGGAGGCGCGTCAGCTGACCGGCTGATCGGCTGATGTCAGAGGAGACGCTCGCCGCTCCTCATTGGTTGATGACAGAGGGCGTGCCGGAGGGGTCTCCTCTGCTTCTTAAGCTTCCCTGAATCACTCCCAACTTGTCTGCTGTTGCGAATACTTCGTGTTAGCGCTCAGACCGTAGTTAGATCCGGTGTGCTTTGATCCGGGAGGAAACTGGGGATTTCACACAGTGCTAGGATTGTTTGATAGCCATAATTATAACTGATTATTGTATTATCTGTGTATGACTCTTGCTAGCTCTGACTATCCTTACTCTCAGTGATTCTGTACTTCTGCCCATCTGATCTTGTTGCCGACTCTGCCTGCTAAACCTTCCTGCCTTTGCCTTCTGACTTTGTACCGTATCTGCCAGCCTATTGCCAACTCGATTAGTCTGACCACTCTACTCTCACCAGAGGGCCCTAGTCTCTGGTGAGGGGTTTTGTACTGTTAGTGCCCACCAGCTCCTCTGGTGTGGCATAGGTTTACCTGTCAGTACTACTGTTGCACCAAGCACTATTCTTTACTATCACATTAGCTGTTGGTATACCAGTATTATTGGTGATTTTGCAGATCACCATATAATCAGGTATATATCTGCATTATAGGTGATACTGCAGATCACCTAATAATCAGAATCCAGCTCTTGCTGACACCAATTGTTACACCATTCTTAAAACAGAAGGCATTTGCGATAATTCAGCTTTAAGTAAGCACCTATGGTCTCCCACAATGCATCACTACTGAAAATGCAAATTATCTCTTTATGCTCCTGAAGTCAGGCTTGCATTCAGAACTGCTGGTGAATAGCAAACCTATACCTTATAACATTTACAGAGCCATAGGTGTGCTATACACCAGGGGTTGTGGATGCAAGCCTGGCTTCATGGGCACAAAAAGATAATTTGCATATTCAGTAGCGATGCACTATGGGAGACCACAGTCGCTTACATAAGGCTGACTTAAGGCAAATACCTTCTGTTTAAAGAAGGCAAACTACACTGAGCATTTCTTTTTAGTAGGAGGGTTTTTCAGTCTCTTCTAGTCCCCTATACTTTCTTAGTATATCAATCCCTGTCATGCACTGAGGAAAACCAAAAGTCCAAAACAAGCTGTTTGCATGTTGGGTTGATATGGATCTGTAAATTTTATAAACTGTAGGTTTGCTAGACACCAGCACTTCTGGATGTAAGCCTGGCTTCAAGGGCCTTAAAGAGATAATTAGCATATTCAGTAGTGACGCATTGTGGGAGACTGCTGAATTATCGTAAATACCTTCTGTTTCAAAGTGTAAATGTCGAGCATAAAATCAAAAATCTATTTATATCTAGTAAACAAGTAACAAATATGCTAACCAGGCAATTCAAAAGTTAAAATCATTAGTACATTTCTTGTTGATAAATGATCATTCCCCAGTTTACCTACTCTTATTTGGTACATTGTTGCAGGGCATGCTGGGTTGTCTTTTTTTGCCTCTTTACTTTGCTCTCCGACTTAACTAATGCAGCCTCATAAGCCTTTTTCTCCCCCGTTTTCCCCTGCCACACCTCTGTTCCTCTCCGATTGGCCAATATTTCCCATGCTGAGACAATGCACTTTCTATTGCAGAGCAGGGTGGGAGTGCCTGAAGACTAGTAGGAGGACAGGCAATGCATACACAATCAGGCAGATGAGAGTAAGGAAGGAAATTACATCAAGATTGGCTTCAAGATAGACGCAGTTGAAATGGAGAATCCGAAGAAGGATTTTCTTTTTTTTTTACTATAGAAAAATCACTACAATAAAAATGTGGACAGTGCTAAACATATGTTATGTAAGTAGAGCAAGTATTTATCTACTTATATATGTGGGGTTTTATTCTGAGATAGTATGGCTGACAGCTCCACTTTAACCTTCCTGGCGGTAACCCCGAACGTAGTTCGGGGTAAGCCGCGCAGGAGGTTTTCTCAGGCCCTGCTGGGCCGATTTGTGAAATATTTTTTTTTTGCTGCACGCAGCTAGCACTTTGCTAGCTGCGTGAGCTATCCGCGTCGCCGCAGAGCCCCCCCCCCCCCTAGACCCCTGCGCTGCCTGGCCTATCAGCGCCAGGCAGCGCTGAGGGGTGGATCGGGACTCCCTTAGACGTCACGACGTCCATGACGCCATGGCGACGGGGGAAGCCCTCCAGGAAATCCCGTTCTTTGAACAGGATTTACTGATCGCCCATCGCCGGGGGCGATCGAAGAGGGTAGGGGGATGCCGCTGCACAGAAGCTATCATGTAGCGAGCCCTAGGCGCGCTACATGATTTAAAAAAGAAAAAAAATCTAAAAAACCGGCTGCGCTGCCCCCTGGCGGTTTTTAATAGACCGCCAGGAGGGTTAAAAGGAATCTAAACTGAGAAGGATATGGATTTTTCCTTTTAAAATAATACCAGTTGTCTGACTCTCCTGCTGATCCTGTGTATCTAATACTTTCAGCCAAAGCCCCTGAACAAGCAAGCAGATCAGGTGCACTGACTGAAGTCAGACTGGATTAGCTGCTCGCTTGTTTCAGGTCTGTGTTTCAGCCATTGCTGCAGCCAAAGAGAGCAGCAGGATTGCCAGGCAACTTGTATTGTTTAAAAGGAAACATCCATAACTTCTCAGTTTAGGTTCCCTTTAAGAAGGCAAACTACACTGAGCATTGCTTTTTAGTAGGAGGGCTTTTCGGTCTTTTTTAGTTCCATATATAATTTCCCAGTAGTTTTGGGTCACCCCGAGCTGCTTGGGTATTCTGCTTAACGGTTTTTGTGAGATTGAGTTCCTATCCCAGCAAGCAACAGTCATCATGCTTGTGTAACCAGCTATAGAAGTAAGGCTGGCAGTGCATCCCTCTGACTATGCTTTTATGAAAAGGAACAAAACAAACATTGGTGTCAGGTAGGAGGAAAGAGGGTACACTTTTTGAGCAACTGAAAGGGGAAACCATCAAGTTACAATGTAAACATTTCTACAATTAACAGTCTACTAAATTTTCGCCTGGTCACATGGAGAGCAATACCATCCTAGTTCTGTGATCCAAGGTATACTTTAACCATTCACAATGGCTGAATCTGGAAGTTATTTTGACATGAGGTGGATTTATACAGCTACATAAAATCACAGCAAGCTGCTTGTTATGTGAAAAAAACTTTCTACAGCAATGCGCATTTTGCTTCAGTACAGAAAAGTAACAATACAGTGTACAGTTGTATATAAAGCATGAAAAAATATTTTCATTTAATTTTTCTTCACTTCAAAAGCACTGCTTTGCTAAAGCTTTTTAGATTTCACGTATCCTTTGTTAATTATCTCTTTGTAATTTGGTTGCAATTTCCACAAGGCTACAGACTGAAAAATGTGTTTCTATGACATAAAAATAAACCCATTGTACTTGGACACAAAGTTCCTCACATTCTGCAGATACGGAAAGTATTTATGAAAAGAACAAATATATGGGTACTGTTATACATGAGTAAACAAGCAGTGGGTTACAGTAATTCAAAGCAAAAGCAATTTCTATAGCCTTCAGAAGAAAGTACAATTTATTAAAAGACTGCACCCATAATATGAAGATTAGCAAATATTTTACAGGACTCTAAAAATGCTGAAACACAAACTAGCTTTCAGTCTCACATCGTTCCATTTTTCTGAGATGATTGGTTTTAAAATTGCAAAGATTTTACTTATATAGGAAGACCATTTAAGACCACTGTGAAACGTTTTAAACCACAAGCCAGAGGCTTATTAGTTAACAGCTGGCTGCGTGTGGTGCAACTGTCTGGCTATAATGTGTTGATTACATTTCGCCTATAATTACTAACCTCAGGCCAATTCTAAACTAACTTTAAAACACAAACTATCACTTATAACACATGCTTTTAAGAAATTCACATTCAGTTACTAAGATTCCCATGGTTCAACGATAAGGTATTCTTATTTGTATATTTATACAAAGCCATCAAATCTACCAGATACATTTCATAAATGGTACACTGATTGCCAGAAGCCTAATTGCATACTTAAAGAGAATCTGTATTGTTAAAATCGCACAAAAGTAAACATACCAGTGCGTTAGGGGACATCTCCTATTCCCCTCTGTCATAATTTCGCCGCTCCCCGCCGCATTAAAAGTGGTTAAAAACAGCTTTGAAAAGTTTGTTTATAAACAAACAAAATGGCCACCAAAACAGGAAGTAGGTTGATGTACAGTATATCCACACATAGAAAATACATTCATACACAAGCAGGCTGTATACAGCCTTCCTTTTGAATCTCAAGAGATCAATTGTGTGTTTCTTTCCCCCCTGAGGGGGGAGTTCATAGCAGAACCACAACACTGAAGAACTTGGCAGCCTTCCAGACACAGGCTGACAAGTCTGACAAGGGAAAGATACATTGATTTATTACAGAGACTGTGATAGTACAAAGTGTTGCAGTAAGCCAGAACACATTAGAATAGCTTTTGGAACTTGTAGGATGATAAAAAACAGGATGCAATTTTTGTTACGCAGTCTCTTTAAGGCTGGGCTGAGGCAGAGGAGAAGTTTGTGGGCACATTTGTCTCACACATTATGTGTCCTACTCAAAGAACTCCCCCTGGGGAAAAAAACCTGTTGCACAGCAGTGAAACATTCTGCCCAGTACAACCGCAATGTTAGCGTACTGATCTGAGTGGTTAGGGCTGGCATATTTGTGTCTCATCTGGGCTGTCACTACCTGCTCTGCGATTGGAGCATCACAATGCTAGTAAGTATGAATCTTGCACATGGACAGTCTGACTGAGTTCATGAGCAGGCTTAAAGCAGGGTCTGATAGAGTAGAGTCAGATCTGTTTGGCCGCCCCCTCAGGGTTGCACTGTGTCTGATTTGGGCAATGCCATAGGCCATAGGATGCAGCCGGAATTGCTAGAGAATAATCAATTCAGGTGCCGGCAATATCCGGACATTTGAACAGCACTGCTATAACAAATCAGATTATTATTTTTTCTGCAGTATTTACAACAGCACTCTAAGTATATGACTTAAAGACTTTTTTTACCTTCTTTTGTTTAACTATCCTCTTCAGCTTTAATGACAGAGTTAAATCGCCGCATCCCCGCAGCAGAGGAGTGATTTATTATCAGAGATAAGCCCTGCAAAGCTCCCGGGCTGTGCAGGGCTTCACTTCCTCGAAGAGGCTGAGCTTTACACTGTAGCTCTGCCTCCTCCGCAGTCAATCTCTGCGGATAGCTGCCTCTCTCCGCCCCTCTCAGTCTTCTTTCACTGAGAGGGGCGGGGAGGAGGCAGAGATCTGTAGAGATTGATTGCGGAGAGGCTGAGCTACAGCTCAAAGCTCAGCCTCTCCAGGAAGAGAAGCCATGCGTGCCAGGGCAGTATGATCTGCGAAGTCGTAGAACTTTGCAGGTCGTTTACGAGGTAATATATCACTCCTCTGCCGTGGGGATGCAGAGATTTAACTCTGGCATTAAAGCTGAAGAGGATAGTTAAAAGAAGGTAAAAAAAGAGACTTCAGAGTCTCTTTATGGTGAAAAAAAATCACTATTATCCTAAAATTGCAGGCTTCGATTCAAACATGTGGATATCAAGAAATAGTCTGGACAACAGCAGTTTTGTCCACTATGTCCTTCTCCTTTATGATTTTGCATTTATTTGAATAACTCTGTTGCTAATGCAGAACGTTTCTTGAGTCAGAAAAATATAATGCTCAGTAGAGCTGCTGAATAATAGATAACTTTTAATTAAACTATATTTCAATGCAATATAAGCACACACACTTTTTAACTAAGTATCCTCATCCCATCCAGTTTTCCGGATTTAATTCAGGTCACTCAAACTGGAGTTTCCATTGGAAGAAGCTGATAACTGCGAAGTTTATGAAAGGTTGTGACAGCTGTCAAACGATGAACCAGCAAGAGCTGAAGGGATTACTATTTAATGAAATAAATGTAATTGGGTGAAAGGATGTATATTAATATAAGAACAACTGCACAAACTCTACATGATGAAACACTTCAATATAATTTACATTACTAGAACATGATTATATTGTTAACAGTACAACCTGCAGCTATTTCACTGTTACTGTGAATTCTCCCATGTTTTTTTTTTCTAATCCAACAATATTTATTTTCACTGAAATTATTAAACCAAATATGCATAGCATATGATTATGATAGAACCAATCTGGAGTTGGATGACAACCAACAAGCAATTTAATGCAAACATATGCCTTCAGAGGCCGGTTCCTGACATTTCATGACTGCAGTGGTTTTGGTAGATAAATTTTAAAAACCGAGATTAGCTTCATTCTGAAAATTCTATCTTCCAGGAACACCTTAAAGGGAATACTCGTCCAGGGTAAATATTAGCCTATGCATTATCCTAGTCAAATGGTCTTTTAAATAATACATATCCACAAACTATTTTGGGTTTCCTAAGGACAGCCTAAATCATCACTGTCTTAAGGAAGCAGGAGCAAATGTATACCTACTTTGTAGTTATATAAGTTTACATAACTTTAGGGAGTAAAAGATTGCACTGGACTTGAATTTAGATTTACCATGCTAAGGAGAACAAACTACAGTTCAAAATCACCTAAAGTAAAATAGTCTGTTTACTCACCAAATTCTATGAACATTCACACAGAACAAAAACTGCTACTAGGACTCTATTAAAACGAATATCCATCTGTTTATGGAAAGAGACAAAGGTCTGAGTCTTAAATTGTGCCCACTTCTTCCTTCCTAATTTCTACCATTGGCCCGCTGTTAATAGACAGGAACCTTGTAATCCAATTATACCAATATAGCATGACTAGAGGTGGTGCAAGTTTTACAATGCTTAGTGAAGGGGCAGTGACGTAGCAATAGTGGGTGTAGAGGCTTTAACCGCACCGGGGCCCTTGTGCCAGAGGGCCCCTGAGGGGCTCTTCCTCAAACACAATATGAGATCTCTATTGGTCCTGTGCTGGTAATAACCACTTCTATAGATGCTTTAACCTCCTGGGCGATAATCCTGAGCTGAGCTCGGGGTAAACCACCGCAGAGGATTTCTCCGGCCCTGGTGGGCCGATTTACATTTTTTTTTGTTACATGCAGCTAGCACTTTGCTAGCTGCGTGTAAATGCCGATCGATGCCGCTCCGCGCCGATTCACCGCTACCCGGCGCGTTAGAGGGCCCCCGCCGAGACCCCGTGTGCAACCTGGCCAATCACCGCCAGGCAGCGCTAAGGGGTGGATCGGGACTCGCTCCGACGCCATGACGTGGATGACGTCATCCCGATCGTCGCCATGGCGAGGGGGGAAGCCAAACAGGAAATCCCGTTCTGAACGGGATTTCCTGTTTGCTCTGATTGCCGGAGGCGATCAGAAGGGGTGGGGGGATGCCGCTGCACAGCGGCTATCATGTAGCTAGCGCTAGTCTAGCTAGAGGATTAAAAAAAAATTTACAAAAAAGTGCTGTGCTGCCTCCCTGGCGATTTTATTGTATATCGCCCAGGAGGTTAAATAGTAGTAATCATTAACAAACTGTTTCCCATCCCCTACTTGCACCAGACACTGTGGTTGTCATTGACAGGTTTTGGTATGCTATATGTGTAGAGTGCTTGGGGGGCCAAAAGTTCCTTAGCTACGCCTCTGGGCAGGAGGTGGGCATAATTTATGGCTCAGACCTAAACTGGCTATACACATCAATCTTTCTGATCAAGATCTGACCAATAAAATCACTTTGATTGAATCTGACAAAAATGTATTGCATCAATATAACTGATCAATTCCCTTTCAACCAACTCTCTGTAGTTTACTGATAACCATTTCTGCCACTGGGACATAAACCTCATGTCCGCAGCGGCAGCTGCTACAGCCGCAGGGACGCGATAGTCATGTCCAAGCAGTTTGGGGGCTGTGCTTACGATCGTGCGGGCAGAAGCCCACAATGGCGATGGTCCCGGCAACAGGGGGGATTGGTGGGAAGGGACAAAAGTCCCCTGAGCCACTCCATTCTTGTCCACCGAGAATAATAACTGTTTTTGTTTAAAAACAATGCTCATTCTTAAATAGTACCACCTCGCCGCCTCCTGCTCGCTCGTTACCGCCGACGATCGTTAGATTAATGAATGGGAACAGTGTCTCCCCTCTAGGGCACTGTGATCACGGGCATAAATGGATGCCTGCGTCACTTTCCTAGTTACACTGTAACACATTACTTCCAATGTAGTGTACTTATTGTATGCTTATAGAAAGTAATGCGCAAGGACATCTTGTGGCCAAATAGTAAAGTTACACCTACACACAGTAGGGGCGAAGAATTTTTTAATATGTATGTCAAGAGGATATATTATTATTAAATTATGGGCATGTGATTAGTGATGGATGTAAAACTGAAAAAATGCACCTTCATTTCTAAATAAAATATTTGTCACCATAGATTGTACTAGGGATATCATTTTAACATTGCAATAACTGGGACAAATGGGCAAATAAAATATGTGGATTTTAATTACGGTAACAGGTATTATTTTAAAACTATAATGCCCAAAAACTGAGAAATAGTGATTTTTTTCCATTTGTTTCGTATTATTCCCATTAAAATGCATTTAGAATAAAATAATACTTAGCAAAATGTACCACCCAAAGAAAGCCTAATTGGTGGCAGAAAAAGCAAGGTATAGATCATTTTGTTGGGATAATTAGTGATAAAGTTATTGGAGAATGAATGGGAGGAGCGCAGAAACGTGAAAATTCCTCTTGTCCATAAGGTGAAAACAACCCGCGGGCTGAAATGGTTAAAGCCTGATTGGGGGTGCATGAAAAAAGGGCACCAGAAAAAAAAAGCCCGGCTGGATAACAAATTGGTGCCGGTGGATAACTAAATCTAAATAACGATAAACAGTGTTAACAAGATAGGTTAATGATAAATACCGTTTTAAAACAGACAGGAGATTAAAATGAAAAGATATTAAAGTTACAAATAGTTACGTAATTCGACAATACAGCCAACCCTGCTCTCACAAAGAACCTTCCCTTGGTGGTTCCTAAACCTAACCCCCCCCCCCCCAGTGTTGCTTAACCCTAACCACCCCCCCTGCACAAACACCCTCAGACACATAGAAACCATACTATATTTGATAACGTACAATCTGTACATACAAGCGAAATAATATGACAAAAACTATAACATTGCAAGCTTCTAAAACGATAACATATTTCAAAAGCTTTAATGTTCTAATGTTGTTAGCGATACTTATTGGGCGTCCTTTTTTTTGCTTTGGGCGCCATATTAACAATAAATAAATTCGAGCCTATGGTGGCGCCCTTTTTTTCCCTGAATCCAATATTGGACATGTTGGAAAGGGGCGTGGCAGGAAAGGGGTGATGGATGGATGGTCCATAGCACTGCGTTATATTGAGCAGTGCAGTGCTTGTGTATCAATGTTTTCAATATTCAATATATTTCCTCAAAAATTTAGTTTACCAAGGTAGGAATCTATCACAGTCCAATCTAATTCCAATTGTATAAGGAATCATTGGCCTGGCATATCAGGCCATAATAACAATCTTATGTCTGACTATGTCAGACATTGGCATTTTCTCACATGGAACCTATGTCAGACATAGTCCAACATAGAAAAAAAAACTTGATGTCGCTGTTACTGATAAAGTCCGGCGCAGTGTCATCTCCTTCTGATCAAAGTGTTGGAGTACGTCTGATACTCTGATCATCGCTGGCCCCATACGCTGCTGTTGCGCACGCCTTCTCCCCAGCAAATCTGCCACCTTACTACAAATTGTGGAGGAGCTGCTGCCTCTGTTGTGTCTGGTCACGATGTCCTCCTTTGTGGATCAAAGTGGCGGACAAAGTCTGACACTTTGATCCTGTGTAGTAGCACTGAGTGTCCTGGTCCTTTTTCCTGATTACATCCTCCCAAGCACCCTAGAAAATATAAGGGCCAAAGGGGATGTGGGTGATCAGGAAAAAGGATTGGAAAGGGTTATTCTGACTAAGTTTATAAACAGTTGGACACAGGCTCACTTTCTGCCTTCTATGTCGCTAAGCTGAGCAACTGGCCCCAAAATGTATGTTTGGCCCTCCAACTATATGCAACCAAATCTTTTAGGTAGATTTGGATTGGATGAAAAGGTGTTAGAACCTGTAAAGGTGCTATTGTTTGAAAAATCCCAGCTGAGAAGAATTACCTTTCTGGTCCACCATTAAATAACTGACATTTTGCACACCTGAAAATGCACTATCAATAAAGTGGCTGCTTTACTGAGAACATAAAGGTATGCAGAACCGCTGTGTATCTGTTTTGTTGTGTGATAAAACACTTTTAATAAAGTTTGCTGATTTGATAAGCTATGCAGGAACCTGATTCTTCTTTCTGTAGGATTTTAAAATATAGTATTCCACACACAAGCGAATCCAATGTCCACACACAAGCGAATCCAAATGTTCCTTTCTCTTGGGGGTTGGATGATCATTTTTGCTGAATTAACTGAAAGTCCAATATGTTAAATGTGTACACTGTACATTTGTTTTGTTAAAACAGGATCAGAGAGGCAGACTTTTGACTGAACTGACACATTTGTATGTTGGTTCTTTGGAAGGTATTTCATTAATTTTCAGTTGTTACCATTGAAAATGATTGAAAAATCCTGAAAAGTTACAACACATGTAGGCACCTTTAGATAACTAGTCTGATCTGCCAAACATCACATCATTTCAAAAAGCTTAAGGTGTCCAGAGAATGGTAGATTATATTATTTTAGATGTATCTGTCTGTACTTATTCAGTATGTGTGACAAAAAGCACTTCTGATGACAGTCAATGTCTGATTAACAATGACTATACAGTGAATGACAAGACTGCCTTAGCCAGCCATTGGATTAGGAATGAAGATAATATTTTCAGATAAGTCTATGTGCATTTATCATCAAGATGAATACGCTTCCAGCCAAATTATGCATTTGTAAAGCAGACAGCACTGCTGGGATACAGTTTCCCAATACTCATATAAAAGTAGTGCACCATTCAGAATTGTATTTTAACTGGGTTTCGTGGAGCTGCAGTGTGGAAGTTCAAAAAGTAGCTGCGGTCAATGTCGGATGAAACCACTGTGTGCCCCATGCAATGCTAGTTTTGTAATGTTCTTTAAGGTATAATGTATTGTCAGAGAGAAAAAAGAAACTGGCACTGTGGCACTGGCTGTATCAGCCACGTATACAGTATATTAAGGGAGAGTAGGCTTGTAGGGTCGGGTACTTCTCAATGTATGAGCGTGCTCAGGATGATTAGAGAAAAATATTTGCAGAGTAGACAAACATCCGACACAGTATCCCATTAAAATAAGCTTTATTCAATTAGGCTTGACATCATTCCAGATGAAACAGTCAAATTTCACGTACCCTATTCTGATGGTTTTTTTTTAATTATGTCCAAACTTTCCAATAACCCTGTAGTGTGTCCCAGATTTCTACTGTGTAGTAATCATAATCAAGGAAATCACCTGTGAGGCTTGGTTCACACTACAACAAGAGCTTTTTAAGCACCAGTGAATTGAAAAGCTCTTGCTAATGTAATGCTACGGGTGATTAAACAAAAATGCAATTTTCAAGTGAGAACATACTCATAGAATTGCATTAGCAAGAGTTGTTTGAATAACCAACACTTAGAAATGCACTGGTAGAGTGAGCAAGCCCTGAATGTTGACAGGTTTGGGGGGGCTGCATTGTGACCGCGGGGTGGTCAAGAAAATCAGTCAAAAAAGCAACTGGGGAAAAAGGATTTGAATAGAACACTTTAACCTTTTCAGGCACACGGACGTAAGTCTCACGTCTGCGGCTGCTGCTGCTCTAGCCACAGGGACGTGAGTCTCACGTCCGTGCAGTTTGCTGCGATCGTGGTCCCAGAGACAGGGGGGGATTGTTGGCAGGGGACAGAGGTCCCCTGAACCAATGCGTACTCGAGCAGCGAGAATGATCACTGTTTTTTTTGTCCAAAATCATTCTCAGATTCAGTAGCGATCGTGCCGCCACGCTCCCTCCTGCTCGCTCGTTTCCGCTGCCGTTCGTTAGATGAATGAATGGGAACCTCTCATTCATCTCCCTTCTAGGTCCCAGTGATCACCGGCATCAATGAGATCTCCTCCATTTACAAGTCTGCTCCATTTACCACCGAACAGTGGTAGAATTATACTCAAAAGTAAATATAGTTGTAATAACTGTAAATACAGTACAGGTTTTTTTTAAGCAAATATTATTGGCCATGTTTGTTTTTTTACACATCATAATGAAAAGTGGAAGCGCCACATGGCTTGATAGATGGGTTACAGACCCTTGATATTTGGGCCTGATAATATTCCATACCCACATAGGTTAACACAGACACACACAGCTTAATTGGATATTAAGGATAATTGTCCACACCTGTAACTTGTTTGCTTGTTATTACGTTACTCTATCTATAAAAAGTCAGTGAGATTCTGGGCTCTTGACAGTTATCTGGACAGCCATGGGGAAAGCAAAAAACTGTCAAAGGACCTGAGAGAGAAGGATGTTTACCCTTATAAAACTGGAAAAGGCTATAAAAAGATCCAGTTAGTTGAGAATGCCAATCAGCAGTGTTCAAACTCTCATAAAGAAGTGGAAATTGAGGGGTTCTGTTTATACTAAGCCACAGCTCGGTAGACTAACAAATATATATCAGCCAGAGCGGTTAGGAAAATTGTCCAAAAAGTAAAGGTGACTGGTTGTCACCTACAGCCCACACCTGGAAATCCTAAGAAAGATTGCAAAAGAACTTCCTCCCATTTTACACAAGTATGAATGACAGAAAGATATTCTGAGATATTCTCTGAATGTCAGGCGTTCATTAACCTCCCTGGCGGTACGCAGATGCAGTGGCTGCGTCTGCGGGAGGGATTTTTTTAAATAAAAAATGTTTTCCATTAGTTAGGTAGCACTAGGCTAGCTAACTATGTGCGGCAAGTCCCCCGACACCGGTCTGACCCCCCCAAACGCCGCCGGTAATATTTACCCGTCCACGATCCTGCAAGAGCCGCAGCTTCCCAATTAGCTTCACTCGTTGCTATGGCGACGATTGTACATGACGCATGACGTCATCGACGTCATGCGCAGTCACGATCCTCCCTATAGCGAAGCCTGGAGCTGATTGGGAGGCTGCGCCAATGCGGGATCCCTGGGGGGTATGTATTGTGGCGGCGATCGGAGGGGACCAGAGGCACTTGGGGGGCATAGTTAGCTAGCCAAGTGGTAGCTGAAGAATATAAAACACATTTTATTAAAAAAAATCCTCCCGGGGCCATATGATCCCCTGCGGCGGCTAGCCCGACACTGTGTTAGGCTTACCGCCAGGGAGGTTAAACAGACCAGAATAGAATAGAATAGAGCATCCCCCACTGACAGAAAAGGTGTGAGACTTGCACACACATCTACTCCATTAACAGGATATCAATACTAAGTTCACAACAGGAGTACAAAATACAAGGCACCTTTTCCTTTGGCGCCTGGGGAAGCTGATATTCTACCTCCTCCTAACGCTAATCCTTCCTCTAGCTACTCCTAAAAAAAAAAGCTCAGCTGTTTACCCTATGCCTAACACTACCAGTGTCCGGCACTCAAATTATACACCAGAAGCCGCTGTCACTTGCAATCTATGAGGGCACCCAAATTACCAGGTGCTGTATGATGCCCAAATTACCTGCCTCAAGCCCAGGAAGCTCATCCTGAGGTGTGCCAGGAGAGTTGGCTGACTATGAAATGGCTGAACCAGAGGACAGTGTAAACTAACACAATGATAGAGTTAAAAATCCTTACATTATTAATGTAGAGACTTGTCTTTACCATTTTTCTGTGTACTGAACCAACCTAAAGCCCCAGTCAGTCTCCCGGGGTGTCACAGTAGTGGTCTCATTCCTGTGTCACACAGCAACAGCAGTATAAAGGTGGTGGTGGGGGGGAGAGTAGAAACTACATTGAGTCTGAAACTGGGTTGTGGGTCTTGGCTACAGCTTGGATCACAAAGCTATAGGCATACTAGAACAACGGGCATACTGTAATAATTTCCAAATTCATCAGGAACAGCATAGGCCCAAAGACAAGACAACATTAGTTTACAAGTTTCTAGCAACAAATGCAACAGACTATAAAATATTATATAATATACAGAACATAAAATTATAATTGGACAAATATAATGCAGTCTATCTGTATTGTTTGTGAAGGGGGGGGGGGGCACTTAAAAGAAGTTTTAAACATAACCATGAGAATTGTGTAGAAAATGATCTTCCCCATTTAATAAAATATTCACGCTTTTAGCACTTAAAAAAAATAAAATAAAGCGAAATAAAAAGCTGCTAGTAAAGGCAAAGTATCACAATAAACCAAAAAAACAAGATACAAAAAGGAACATAAAAACCCAAACATGCTGTTCTCCAGGTATACTGTATGCCTAATAAGAACAGTTTGTAACTTGGCTCCAGTAAAGTGTATGCCATTATGCATACAGTCTGGAATAATAAAACATCACCAATATTTTATGATTCAAAGAACAACAGTAATGTGTAATTGCTCATGCATACCTAGTCAGAAAGTAAACACACAGTAACATTTTGCCAAGTCCAAGACAAGTAAAAGAGTCGCAGTGAAAAAAAAAATACTTACCATAGCTTTTCCTCTTGCTCCACAACAGAAAAAAGAAAAATTAGACCAGTAACCTGAACCAATGTTAATGAAGTCAGCAAGATGTTAACAAGTACCCAGTCAGAAGAATGACTTGAAAAGCTGTGGGCAGCACAGTAGGATAGTGGTTAGCACTCTCTCCTTGCAAGCTGGATCTCCGATTTGAATCCCAGCCAGCCAGGACACTATCTGCATGGAGTTTTCATACTCTCCCTGGTCTGTGTGGGTTTCTTTTGGGCACTCCAGTTTCCTCCCACATCCCGAAAACACACAGACAAGTAAACTGGCTTCCCCCTAAATTGGTGTAGACTACGATACATAAACTACACAATAAACATATTGGCCCTAGACTATAATACATACATAGACATATGACTATCATAGGGATTAGATTGTGAGCCCCTCTAAAGGGACAATTAAGTGACAAGAAAATATATTCTGTACAGCACTGCAAAAGATGCTGGAGTTATATAATTACTAAAAAAATAATAAAAAGACCTCAGTATAAAGTATATGAAATCTTTCTGTGCAGAAGCATAAGGCTGTGAGCATACGTGAACCAATTTAATAAAATGGGCTATATATGTTCTTCCTTTGTATGATGTTCGTGATCATCGTCAACAACAAAGGCTGTTAACTTGGTACAATGTGCCTGGCTGTTGTTGATCAGCTGAATGCGAGCTTGGAAAGCTATGCCACATGTAGGGCACAAATGGTTCGCTTGGATCGTTGTCAGAGCATTAGCTCTGGATTTGTGCAGCTTACGCTTCTTCAGCACCTCTGTAATCCTGCTCTGCTCCTAGGAAGTAGCACCTTTGCTGATACAGCTTACCCAGGCGGGATGATCTTGCTCTAGGCTCTTCCAGTAGCCTGGGCCAATGCCAAGGCTCTTCAAATGGACTTTGAGTGTGTCTTTGATGTATTTTTTTCTGGCTTGTCCACCTGATTTGGGCTTTACTCAGGGGGTGTAAATAATTGGCACACCAGCTTGAAAGAGAAGATATGTGTCTGGAACCTTGTCCTGATGGTAATCTTCAGCAGTCTTAATTAATGGGCTTATTCACACTTAAATTAAAAAGTTTTTCACAAGCAGAAAAAAAAATGTGTATAGTAAATAAAGAGAAAACTGTTCCAGGCATTTTCCATCTTCAATGCCTTTGACTGAAGACAATCTTAATGTTATTACCTCCCTTACTCTTTTTTCTTCTCTGCATGACATGATGTATACTGTACAGAACTGCACTGTCATATCTAGTTTTCTTTGTAAACACATGTAAGCAGAACATAGATCGGATTTCAACAGCTTCTGTAGAGGGGTGAGGTGAGTTAGCTTACATTTCCCTTCTCAGCCTCATGTCACACTGAACTGCCCTCAGCCAATCAGCAAGGAGCAGGAATGTGGGAGGGGAAGATAACAAGGCTTTTTTTAAGCTTCCCTCTCCCTGGCAATGTACGAGAAAAGAGCAAGGCTGACTGAGAGGCTGACTGACTATGATTAGTTACAGCAGACAACTTTATGATTATATTGGAATGCTTGAAATGCAGGGTCCGGATGTAGACTACATAATAAACACAGAGCAGTGAGTAATAGGAATTTGATTTTATGGCTGGCAATATCTCTTTAACAGCACAACTTAAAAAATACCATACTTGTTTTTGATGATGACCTTCAACTGGAACAACCATTCACAATACCATCAGAGATGCTATCTCTACTTTAGTTTGATCTGCTCCTTATTAGAAAAGGATATCCACTACCGAAGCTGTAGGAATGAGCAAGTCTTGTAACACACATCAAATTTCCTAAAAACACTGCATTAAATCAATTGCAAAACTTAAATTATTCTACATCTCATATCACTGTGCAATAATAATGGTACATACAAAAAAAGATGGGGGGAGAGAACATTAAGAACAGTTCTTTAAAAAACAAGTACTAATCCCAGCTGGGTGACTTACTGTGGAAGGAGCGTATTTCGGACTAGAGCCAGGAATGTGTTGTTTAAATGAAGACCCTCCTCTCTCCCCTCAGCCATGGCTTCATGGTTAACAAGTAGTGATGTGGTTTCTGCAAGTAGCCGCAAGCTGAACAGCCTCCATTCCACTAGAAAAGAAGAGAGCCAAGAATGCTACCATGCAGCTGTGTAATTGAAGCAAAATGTTGAAGCCACATAGAAACATACTTGATGTGGCCTAGCTTACCATTTTGGCTGCACACCAGGGAGACTAAAGGTGGGAGTATAGCATCCACGACCTAAAACAGAGCAAGAAAAGTCTGGATTGAATTACCACATAGGCAGAAATAGAATCAGCATCACCACAAACTGAAGGGTTACACAGACAAACTCTATAATTAAATGATCATCTGTAAAGGGACGGAGTGATTTACTACCAATGCTGGAGATTTCACTCCCATTACAAATGTTGCTTCCAGCTCTGTAAGTCACTTCAGTTCTTAGAATGCATATCCTCAAAGGCCAACAAAGATGGCTCTGATGGGTACTAATTGCTCTTCATACTTAATAATTTTATATTCACACAATACTTGCAAAGAACTAAAGCATGTCAGCCTTTTTGTATAGTCAGTATTGTTTTTTCAGAATAAAGCTAATCTTTACAAGTATTATCCCTAGCCCCCCCAAAAAATCTATTTGAAGCAGATGCTAACTGGTGATATGACTCGGGTCACTAAAGTGAACCTGTGTCTAACTTTACAGAGGTCTGAGTTATAAACCTTATCCGACCCTTCCACCCTCATTACACTGATCCCCTGTAATGTTCTAAAATTAATAAAAATGGTATATTAAAATTAATAAAGACTATATATATATATATATATATATATATATATATATATATATATATACCCACCTTCCTTATATATTTATAAAAGCTTTTTCAAATGTCTCCTTCTCCTTGACCTTTCAGCAGTTTTTGACACAGTAGACCATCCCCTACGCCTCCAGTCCCTCCAGTCCATGGGCATTCAAGACCCCGCCCTGACCTGGCTTTCATCCTACCTCTCCACCGACTCCTTCATGACCTCCTTCAAGGAGTCCTCATCCACTGCTAACCACCTTTTGGTGGGAGTCCCCCAAGGCTCCGTCCTTGGCCCCCTACTTTTCTCCCTATACACATCCTGCATTGGCAAGGTTATCTCCTCCATGGGTTTTAACTATCATCTGTATGCAGATGACACCCAGATCTACCTCCACACCCCCGACATATCCACCACTACCATGGACAAGGTCTCCTCCTGCCTATCAGCCGACATCCTCCTGGATGTCCACTAGGTTCCTGAAACTAAATCTAGACAAAACGGAATTTATGATCTTCCCACTCCGGCCATGCCTAAACCTCCCAGATGTGCATGTAAAAGTGAACAGAGGCTCCTCTGTTCCTTTTTACATTATCAATATCCACCCTTGGTGGAGGGGTCGATCCCCAGTTTTTACCTTATCTACAGAGAGCGACTTTTAATCCCGAGTGAGGACAGGTCTAATCTCCTCACCTGCCTATATAGTGGTTATCTAGGTGGTAACCCACATTTGTGAGTGTATACATTATATACGTCTCATTTCCAACTCCTTGGTTTTGCATACTAATATTGGGCTCTCTGTGTTCCATTTTCTTTATCCCAGATGTGCATGTCACTGTTAACCACACTACCATTCGCCCTACCTCTCAAGCCCGCTGTCTGGGTGTCACCCTGGACTCCGCACTCTCCTTCACTCCCCACATCCAAAACCTTACAAAGTCCTGTAACTTCCACCTCCGTAACATCTGCAAGATATGCCCTTTCCTGACCTCTGCCACCACCAAACTCCTCATCCATGCCCTCATAATTTCCCGCCTTGACTACTGCAATGCTCTTCTGTCTGGTCTCCCTATGACCCGAATTGCCCCGCTGCAGTCCATCATGAATGCGGCAGCCAGAATTATCCACTCCTCTCATCGCTCCACCACGGCGGCTCCCCTCTGTGAATCCCTGCATTGGCTTCCTATCCAGTCCAGAATCAGATTCAAGATACTGTGCCTGACTTACAAGTCCGTCCACAAAACCTGTCCAACCTACATTTCCGATTTCACTTAGCGGTACACAACTAGCCTCTCACTCCGCTCCTCCAATGAACTTCGCCTGACCGCCCCCCGCATCACCCAGTCCCATGCACGCCTCCAGGACTTCTCAAGAGCTGCACCAACACTATGGAACCTCCTACCTCCACCCATTAGGGCAGCCCCCTCCAACATCTTCAAGAAGGCCCTCAAAACTCACCTTTGCACTCCCATCCAGTGACTAAGCATTACCTTGTACTCATACTGTGCTGCGTGATCTGGTTTTTCTTGTTTTCCTGTATTGTCGTATTGCTGTATGTCACCCCTAAATATTGTCTGTAACCTAAACTAATGTCCAGCGCTGCGTAATATGTTGGCGGTTTATAAATGCAATAAATAAATAAATGTGAGAGCTTCCTCTCACAAGTCCAGCCACATGCAACAGTGATCGGATCAGATTGGTTGAAAATAATCTCAGTTGATGGGCACAATCGATTATGAACGATTATAAAAATAGTCGTCTGATTGGATTTTTGTCTAACCAAAATTTGGATTCTTGATTGGTTGTGATCGATAGGAAGCAAAGATTGGTTTGTTGATGGTGTAGTGAACGATTTTTCTTCCGATCAGAATTTATGATCGCTCAAACGATTTTTCGCTAGAAATTGGACCACTAGTGGCCACCTTAAGTAGGCCAGCCCAGTAAACCTCTACTTTAAAGGACAACTAAAGTGAGAAGAATATGGAGGCTGCCATATTTATTTCCTTTTAAACAATACTAGTTGCCTGTCTAATCTTGTCAGAGCTAACAATGTCAGAAACATCTTATCTGCATATGATTGTTCAGAGTGTATGGCTATAAGCATTAGAGCTAGAGGAACAGCAGGATAGCCAAGCAACTGGTATTGCTTAAAAGAAAATAAATATGTCAGCCTCCATATTACAGTTGTCCTTTAAAGAGAACCTGAGGTAACTTTGAAGAATGCTATTAGGAGAGAGAGGCTGTTTCTGCATACTATCACCAGCCCCTGTGTCTGTACTGTATCCCCCCAGGCCCCCCCCCCCTGCGCTCTGCTGTCCCCCATAAAAAAAATGCCATGCTAGCAACATGCAGCTTGTCGCTGGCTGGCTGTTTACCTTATGTCTGCCATTCACCGCCGCTCCCCCGCCTCCTCTAGAGCACCGCTACCCGCCTCCATAAGCTGGAGGAAACTTACAGAGGCAGGGAGGAAAGGGATGCAGATGGGGAGCGGCACTATAGAGGAGGCGGGGGAGAAGCGGTGAATGGCAGACATAAGGTAAACAGCCAGCTAGCGATAAGCTGCATGTCGCTAGCATGGCACCTTTTTTCATGGGGACAGCAGAGCGTGCGGGGGGGGGGGGGAGACACAGTACAGACACAAAGGCTGGGCATTGTATGCAGAACCAGCCTCTGTGTCCTAATAGCATTCTTCAAACCCACCTCGGGTTCTCTTTAACACAAAAAAAATCATACATATTAATAGGCAGCGTATCACATAATTAGGCAGTGTCCCCTACACATAGCCAAGCAGAGTTACCTGGCTTATGAGCTGGGCTGACTGGCTTGGCTTCTGTGCTGTTCTGGTTGGTTTGGCTTCTGCTGGATTTGGTGGCCTGATTCTGGGCTAACAGTCTCCTCATCCCCCCACAGTATTCTGTGGTAATCTAGTGTTCCCCCCATATTTCCACGGTATACCCTGGTTGTCTAGTGGTCCATTTCATAACCCCAAAGTATACCCTGGTAGTGTAGTTGTCTCCTCATAGCCCCATAGTATACCCTTATAGTCTAGAATTCCCCCCCATACCTCCCTAGTATACCCTTGTAGTCTAATGGTCCCCTCCATAACCAGATAGTATAAACTGGTAGTCTAGTAGTACCCTCCAAATCCCCAAAGTAAACCCTGGTAGTCTAGTGGCCCTCCATAACCCCACAGTATAGCCTGGTACTGGTAGTTTAGTGGTGCCCCGCCAGCACTCCCCAGGACCTTCCCCTTTCCACATGGCAGAGTTACTCAGAAGGCGGCACTTCTCACCTCTTACACCACTTAGTCTTCAGAGTCTGGAATCCTCTTCTGTAGCAGGTGCTTCTCCCTCCCATCCAAAAGCCAGGTGCTAGAGCTCTAGCGGCTGACTCAGCTGATTCTCAGACACTAGAGGAAGAAGCCTACTACAGAAGATGGGTCTGGATTCCATAGACTGAGCTCCCGGAGTAGAGGAGTAGTGCCACCCGCTGAGCGACTCTGCCATGAGGGGTCCGGGGCACACCAGGCAGGCCCAAAAATATTCCCCCCTTGCACTACTACTAAGAACTCTGAACCTAATATTTGTAAAGCAAAATGGCTTCAAACACAGCATACTGCAATATTCCTTGTATACTGGATGCACTGGGATTACACACACACACATATATATATATATATATCATAATAAATCTAAAAACTGCTATGCAGGTAGAGAATAATTATAGGTCCATGATTTTGGAAATCATGCTTCCTACTATCTTACTATCTGTAGTTAATTTGCTTTTGAGTCTCATTCCCATGCACAATTGCCCCAATGCTGCAGGCCAGACTAATATCAGTTAATTAAATATGCTGCAGCTGTTCTGTATAAGAACATAATTATTAGCTAATTCCTGGGAGAGTTGATCCAGGGATTTATCTGACTGTCATCCAAAGTCATGACTTTTCACATTTAAGGCTAATTGGCCCAAGCCAAGCCAAGGTTTTTCGCCTTTCCCTGGATCAACTGGAATATGTGCAAGTTTAAGATGGTGTTTTGTTTTTCTTTTTCTTTTTCTGGTTGGACTTGATGGATCGATATTTTTTTTTTCAACCAAACTAACTATGTAACTATGTAATAAGCATTCGTTTAAAATCTTCTCCTCAGTTCCAACTGCACAGAATTGGCCAGGGTATGCGAATTCTTAACTAGTAATTAGTATGGTATACAACTCTAATTTAAATACGTGATGTCATAATAAGCATAACTTGTTAAGGAAAGCAGTAATACTATTATTCCAGCATGACTGTACTTGTGGAAAGATAATTCACATATTAACATACTATCAAACAAAAAGTACAAGGATGTCTGATTAAAGGTTCCACTGAAATGCTTACAGGGGCACTACAGCGAAAAACTGTAAAATGTAAAATATGTGCAAACATATACAAATAAGAAGTACATTTTTTTCCAGAGTAAAATGAGCCATAAATTACTTTTCTCCTATGTTGCTGTCACTTACAGTAGGTAGAAGAAATCTGACAGAAGTGACAGGTTTTCTCTTCATAGGGGATTCTCAGCAAGGCTTTTATGCTTTATAAAGATATTCCTCAAAAAGGATTTAAACAATGATGCTGGCCAGCCTCCCTGCTCCCTACACAGTTTTTTGGCAGTTGGACAGAGCAACTGCCATTCACCAAGTGCTTTTGAAAATAAATATATTCATGAGAATCCCAGATAAAGAGATGGACTAGTCCAAAACCTGTCACTTCTGTCAGATTTCTACTACCTACTGTGACAGCAACATAGGAGAAAAGTAATTTATGGCTCATTTTACTATTTTACAATTTTTTGCTGTAGTGCCCCTTTAACAGCAGTGCAAATCGCATCCCTCAAAAGACTACGCTTGACAGTAAGAACTAAGTCAGTTTAAAGGGTAGCCAAACATTCAAAGCTGCCAACTCGGAAACTGGAAAAGCTTTTTCCTGAAGTCCCCTAACTATTAACAGGTTATTAATTAAAGGTAATTAGAATTAAAGGGGGGCCAACTGAGTGAGCCAGTAATTAAAACAAACTAAATTGCACACTGCAATATAGCTTTATCTTTGTTTTCATTGTAAGCTTATTTGCTCAATATAGGTAATCTCTTTTGTGTAGGGTTGTCACTCCTTCTATGATATGTATATTTGAATGTTTACACTAGGATTGTAATATGCTCCCATTATTTAATGTACAGTATCACACCGTATGTTGGTAATTTAAAAATATTAGACACTGTAGACTTATGCCTAAAAGCACAGAGTGCTACGAAGTTGGCTGAATATGTGACGATGTGTCCTCCTCCTTACATACACCACTGCAAAGAGTTCAGTATAGAAACCGGTATCTAAGAAGCAGGGCTGGGTCGAGGCAGAGGCGAGAGAGGCTCCAGCCTCAGGGCGCAGTGTAGGAGGGAGCACACAACTCACTCACCTGTCATTCCCCTATTGTGTTTAAAGCAGATAGAAATAAGAAAAGGGGATAAATGGCAGTGACTGCATGCCAGATAACTAGAGATTAAGGTGTTCGGGGGGTTGGGGGCCCTGGGGTGCCTCTTAGTCTAATAGCAATCAGTGTGTGACGGCTGAGGTGGGAGGGATGGAGGTGCGCACTTTGGTGTCTCAGCCTTGGGTGCTGGAGGACCTTGTGTCGGCTCTGCTAGGAAGTGAGATAGGGAGGTGCTAAGGTGTGATAACAAACCCGTCATTTACTGTGAACAAAAAGCTGACCCTGCCCACCTGCTGAGACTCTTTGTGGCCAGCTCTGCAGAAAGCCATCATCAGTTCCTGTTCTTCCCAGATCAGTGAGTAATAGAGCCTTCACCCTTTTCTTTCCTTCCTCAGTGTATTTACAAAAAAAGAGCAGTGAGAAATGCCTTCTTATTGCAGATGGGGCCATAAAATAACTTAAAATATAATTTCCATCATGCTATTTGGGACTGTATTTCTGTAGTGGTGAACTGCATATGTCATTTCCAGCCTCATGACTTTTGTCTAATACCATTTGAGACAGAAGATAGCAGAAATCTACCTCTTTGTGCCACCGAAATCTGAGAAGTGAAGAGGCCATGGGGTGGACAAATAAATAAATAGGGAATTTGGGAGCATGTCCAGTCCAAGACTCAGCAGGAGGAATATTTAGATGCCACCTTCATTAAAAACTTTTGGAGAAAATCTTTAAAAAAAAATATGAGCTGGCTGTCATTTTTGAGGACCCCTTTCTACTTCTGTTATTTGTCCAGTCCTGGTAAAGATGAATATGATGTGCTAATAAAGTAACTACCGGTATTTCAAAATGTTAATCACTTGTACAGAAATGTAGAATAACTCGTAGTTGCCGTGGACAAAAATATGGTTTCTCTCTGAAGTGAGACCTATAGAGCCCGAGTTCAGTGGTTCTCAGTCTGATATTATAACTTTGCCACCAGATGACGTCATTCTGTTCCTGCTTCTAGAACATCATTCCTCATTTCACACATATTTAAACATTTCCTGAAGGTTGAGAAATCAATGCTACAGAAAAGTATTTGATTAATGAGGTAACTTTTTTTTAACTAGAGAATGAATTGGTTTTAAGAACGACAGCAAAAACTTTTAATTTTCATAAAAGTGTAGCCATCTATGTTAAACTCTCATAGGAAACACTAATAACTGTTCACATCTCACTGCATGATGTTCTCTGGGGCTAGGCTCAGATAACAAGTTCCTTTTCAGAATGGCAGGTTACCTATTAACATTTTCTGTATTGATTGAGAAGAACTGCTTCCTAACGTCTCGAAGGGCATTGTAATAGGTAGAATACCACTCATCTGCACTCATCTGTATTCATAAATTCACTGGACAAGATTTCAGTTACATTATATCTCTAATGACTGAACTCTCTACAGTACAACCTAAGGTGAAGGCAGCAGTTCCAAAACTGATCCTAGGCTAGGTGGAGTAGTAATTCATGTTACGCATCTGAGACATTTTACATAATGTTTTCTAATGTATAAGAAGTTCCTTTTTTGTGTTTCAATTTAATAACGCTTAAAGAGACACTGAAGCAAAAAAAATATATATGATATAATGAATTGGTTGTGTACTATGAATAATTACTAGAAGATTAGCAGCAAAGAAAATATTCTCATATATTTATTTTCAGGTATATAGTGTTTTTTCTAACATTGCATCATTCTATAATATGTGCAGATTACACAACACTCAGCATTCAAAATGATTCTTTCAGAGCAGTCTGTGAACTAATGAGCTCTCCTCTGGCAGAGAAAAAGTAAATAGTTCAATAACAGTTGAGATAATTAAATTTAGAAGACAGCCCTCTCCACGACTTTGAAAGTCGTAGAGCTTAATGGCTTTTTTTCATAGAGATAACAACTGGAGTTTCTTAACTCTTCCTGTACTGTAAACAATTAGACTAATGTATCTGCTCCTAATGTTTTATTTCTTAGCTGTACTACACATACAAATCATAATATTATAATTTTTTTTTCGCTTCAGTGTCTCTTTAAAGAGACACTGAAGCAAAAAAAATTAAAAAAATTATATAATGAATTGGTTGTGTAGTATGGATAATTACTAGAGCATTAGTAGTAAAGAAAATATTCTCATATTTTTATTTTCAGTTATATATATATATATATTTTTGTAACATCGCATCATTCTCTAATATTTGCAGTTTAAACACTACTCCACATTCTAAATGATTTTACAGAGCAGGCTAGTGAACTTTTGAACTGTCCTCTGCAGAAAAAAAAAACAATACAGTGCCAGACACTTGAAATAATAAGCTTCAGAAGACAGAGCTCTCTGTGACTTTGAATGTCGTGGAGCTGAATGGTTCTTTTGCATAGATAGCAACAGGAGTTTCTTAAAGAGAATCTGTACTCTAAAATTCTTACAATAAAAAGCATACCATTCTATTCATTATGTTCTCCTGGGCCCCTCTTTGCTGTTTATGTCACTCCCTGCTGCAATCCTGGCTTGTAATTGCCAGTTTTAGGCAGTGTTAACAAACAAAAAACATGGCTGCTAAGCAGCATGAGATAGGCTGAGAGAAGCTCAGTCTGTGACTCATACAGAGCCTGAAGGGGGCATGGAGATGGTGTGTATAGCTTCTACCTATCACAGCAGAGCAGCACATTACTGCCTGAGCAGACAACGCTGACAAAGGGAAGAAGATTAGATTATATAACAGATAATACAGCCACTGTGCAACTAGGAAAGGCTGCAGTAAGACAGACCACATTAGAACAGATATAGGAACTTATAGGATAGAAGAAATAAGGCTGAAATTTTTAGTTACAGAGTCTCTTTAACTCTTCCTGTACTGGAAACAACATTAGACTTATGTCTCTGCTCCTAATGTTTTATTTCTTAGCTGTACTACACATACAAATCATTATATCATATTTTTTTTCCACTTCGGTGTCTCTTTAAAAAGTTTATTTCACAAAATTAAAATTAATTTAATTTCCAACTCCATGAACATGTTTATACATTATTTTAGTTTTGATAGTCCAGAAAGAAAAATGAATCTCTTCTGGGTTTTTATAAAGTTTTCAATTTGAATTATGATGCCCCAGAAATAGGACATTAGGACAAGAAAAGATGGCATCCCTCTGTAATATGTTTACCATTTTTCTGTTACAACAGGGACTGAGAGAAAGAGACACAAGAGCAGTAAAAACCTCTTAGGCCTAGTGCACACCGAAGCGTTTCCGCTGCGGTTTGCGATCTGCTTGCGGGTGCGGATACGCTTGGGTAATGTATTTCAATGGGCTGGTGCACACCAGAGCGGGAGGTGTTTTGCAGAAACACATACTCCCGGGCTGCTGCAGATTTTGGATTGCGGATGCGTTTCTGCCTCAATGTTAAGTATAGGAAAACCGCAAACCGCTCTGAAAAACGGCACTTCAGAGCGGTTTGCCAGGCGTTTTTTGTTACAGTAGCTGTTCAGTACAGCTTTACTGTAACAATACATGAAATCTACTACACCAAAACCGCTACACAAAACCGCAAAACGCTAGCTGAAACGCTACAGAAAAATAAGAAAAAGCGTTTCAAAATCTGCTAGCATTTTGCGGATCTGCTAGCAGGTTTTGGTGTGCACCAGCCCTCAGAGCTTCTAATTCTCTTTCCACTCTTTACAAAATAAAGACAATGACCACTCCTGCTATAGTTAACCTGTTCATTGGCTGATTCAGCTGAATATTGATTAATTAATGCAAACCTGTAACATGGTAAGGAAAACAAAAAAGCTATATACTTACCTAAGAAAAAGGAAGCCTCTGCATGGTCCTGAAGCTTCCCAATCCATCCAGGAGCTCACCATTACTGCACAGGATCCCTCTGAACACATCAGATAATAACTATGTTCTCATGGCCCTGATCATGTCCGCGTAAGAGCATGGCTGTGCACAAACAGGAGCGCGTCAGCGAACAAGAAGAGGATCCTGGCCAGCAGCATTAGGGTGAAGGAGAATGTGGGGTGCCTCTGGACCATCCAGGAGCTTTCCTCTACTTAGGTAAGTATAACTTTTTTTTGCCATGTTACAGGTTTTCTTAAAAGAAAACCCGTGTGGATAAATGTTGAATAAGTTGAATACATAGATGTTTTCAAATTCATGTTTTCAGTCTCTCTATCTTCCTACATGTATCTAAGAAAGAATGCGGTCGCCCTTGAAATGTTTGTCCAGCTTCCAACTTTCATGTTATAGTGCTTATTGGCAAACATAACAAGAAATAAGACTGATTGCTGTGGGCAACAAGTTCAAATGCTCCCCACAAATGAGGCCCTGGGCTGCAGTTTTTGCTGCCTCACGGGAAAAACTTCTGCATTTTAACAGAAGACAGATGCCCACTAATACTGTCCCCAGCATTAGTTAAGATGTGATGGTGACAATGGGACAATGGAAGCAGCTTAGTGAGGCAGAAACGGGCAGTCACAATTTATGACTAAAGCCTTTATTTCCCTCTGTACACACAAAATAAAGGCAATTTCAGAATAAATAAAAACTATACGAAAGCGAGACAAACAGCAATCATAAAATCCCAAGCTGCATAATGTTTTCATAGGTTTGCTTCATTAGCAGGATTTAGACTCAGGGCTGGTTCAGGCTACAAGCCTTTTTGAGCATTTTTCTGACCGCCAGTTAATCCATATGCACATATGCAATGTTATCCTATGCAAAAAGCGCCGTGATTAACAAAACTTATTTCATGAGATATCTCATCTTACATTTTAACTTCCCTTACCTGTCTCGAAGAGGCACTAAATGACATAAAGCAGGATACCCAATTTTACAATACTTATCCTGGTTTCAGCATCACAAACACTTCCTATATCTCTATATATTATATTGAGGCATATGGTATGTAAGCCCACTATCTCAGTGATGTGTAGCCTTGGCTATGATGTCATAAAGCCTTTTCCTCCCAGTGCATTCTGGGAGACCAGGTCTTTCTGCTCACTTCAGAACACACAACTAACAAACATTCCATAGTGATGCACCTTGTCAGCAGTAAAGACGAGGAAAGATTTTACAATAGGCAAACACTGACTACATAATGTATTATTATTAAAATAATTAAGCTATATTCAGTAAGGTTTCTCTTTAATTAACTTATGATTTATATCTCCTTACCTGTCTTATCTTATGAATTTGCTTTCCTTACGGTAGCCAAACACTGGTCGATTTGCCATTAGATCGACCAACTGACAGATCCCTATCTGATCGAATCTGATCAGAGAGGGATCGTATGGCTGCCTTTGCTGCAAACAGATTATGAATTGATTTCTGCCTTAAACCAATCACAATCTGTTGAGCTGCTCCTGCCGCCTGTCCCCCCCCCCCCCCCCCCCGTATACATTACCTGAAGCTGGCTCCGGGTCCTCTTCTCCGCTCTGCACCGCACCGCATCCCAGCATACACTGTGTCACTCCGTGACCAGGAAGTTCAAATAGAGCGCCCTCTATTTGAACTTCCTGGTCACTGGAGTGACACAGGAAGTTAATGTACGCTGGGATGGAAGCAGGAACAGAGCGGTGCACCGCGGAGAAGATGCCCGGGAGCCAGCGTCAGGTAATGTATACCTGTATCGGATCGGCCGCCGCTAGCGACGCGCTCCCTACCCGCGGGCGATCGACGGTAATTTCCCGCACGGCGCGATCGACGGACCGATCCGATTTCGGTAGGAAATCGGATCGGCGGGTGCGTTTAGCGTGAACGATTGGCAGCAGATTCGATCCCAGTGATCGAATCTGCTGTCGAAAACGGCGGCAAATCGGGCCAGTGTATGGCCAGCTTAAGAGTTGAGGTGAAAAATAAGATAAGATAATTCAAAAGAGTAGACATCAGTATAACTAACAGAATGCATCAATGCCACTGTAATACATACAGTATACTGTATGATATAAAATATTTTCTGTGCCATCTCCCTGCTCGTTGGGCAATTAATTGGCCATGTGATTATGTAGACTCATTGGCCCTTTGTCAATTCATTTTTTCTCCTAAGCTTTCTCCTAGGAGATATTTTTAATCTTCTGTTTAAAATAACTTTTTAGCACTCTACAATTGAAAAAGTACTAAACAGTAGGGAAAAAAATACTTTACAAATTATTCTGAGTATTTTCTTGCGCACTTGGGGCTTGATTCACAAAGCGGTGCTAACAGTTAGCACGCTGGTGAAAAGCCCTTTATCACGGCTAAACTCAGTTTAGGCTTGATAAGTTTAGGTGTGATAAGTTTAAGTGTGATAAGTTTAGGCGTGATAACTATAGCACCAACTGGGTTAGCACCGCAGTGCACAACTGATCAAAAGTTTTGCGCTAGCAAAGTCTGGTGCACTTTGCATAGAGTTTAATGGCGCTGCTTTGCGTGCTGGACTTTGCGCGCAATCTAAAATTATCTAAACTTATCACGCCTAAACTAGCTTTTCACCAGCGTGGTGCAATGGTTAACACGCCTAAAGTCTCTAACTGGGTTAGCACCGCTTTGTGAATCGAGCCCTTGGTGGCTTAAAGGGCATTTTTTTTAATAAGGTGTAAATATATCACCTAGGAAAAAACTTAGGAAACAGAAAAAGTGAATTGCATATGGCCCATTGTCCATATGCTGCAAAGAAGCTGCAAAACTCACGAATAAAACAGTGGTAAAATCAGATGATACATGGCGGCTAAGATATTTGAATCCACAAAACAGGCTGTACACAAATACATAATTTTTGACTAAAGATGTCCAAAACGATTGGCATTCGAACTTATTCGTGCGAACAACGCGGGTTCGTGTTCACATCCGAACGCAAACTTTATGTCGGTTCGACCCGCGCCCTTTACTACATCATTGGGCTAAACTTTGACCCTCTACATCACAGTTAGCAGACACATGACAGCCAATTAGGCTGCACTCCTTCCTGGAGCCCCCCCTCCCCCCTACATTGGAGAAATAGGGAAAGCGATAGTTATGAGGTCTGTTAGCTTGCTCCTTGCTGATATTTGTTGCTGGAAAATCACCACCAAAACAGCTCTTTTGAGAGCTAATGATCTTGTGATGTGTTTTTTTTTTTTGTGGCCCACTGACACTACATATACAGCCCTGTCTGTTGCAGGTGGCCCTTGCTAATTGCTATACAGTGCCAGGCCCAGCACATTCAGTGCCTAGTGTGACTGCTGCACGCTGTTTTATATACCAGTCCGTGCATACCTTTCACTGCACCTGTGTGTGTGACAGCTGCACATTGTACTGTAATACCAGTCACTGTATACCTTTTACTGCACCTGTGTGTGACCGCACGCAGTTTTATATACCAGTCACTGCATACCTGTTCACTGCACCTGTGTGTGACCGCACGCTGTTTTATATAGCAGTCCGTGCATACCTGTTAACTGCACCTGTGTGACAGCTGCACATTGCATTGTAATACCAGTCACTGTATACCTTTCACTGCACCTGTGTGTGACCGCACGCTGTTTTATACACCAGTCCGTGCATACCGGTTAACTGCACCTGTGTGACTGAGAAAGAGCAATCTCACCATCGTTTGCACCAGTCCAGCACGGCCATCACTACACAAACAGCCGTTACACAGTGAGTTTGGTCTATCAGTGTGAAGCAGTACACTACTTACACTACCTGCTGATCCATGTATACACACGCAAGATGTTTTTAAGCACTTTAGGCCTCCAATTTAGGAATGCAATGTGATTTCTTCCCTTTAGGGATTATAACCCTGCTGTGCTTCAAATCCGGATTTTTTTATGGGGACTTTTGGCCTGTATCCCACTCAGCCATGCCCCCCTCGAGGTGTTAGACCCCTTGAAACATCTTTTTCATCACTTTTGTGGCCAGAATTAGTGTTTGTAGTTTTGAGAGTTCACGTGCCCATTGAAGTCTATTGCGGTTTGCGTTGATTCACTGGTTCACAAACTTTTTTGCAAGTTCGTGGTTCGCTAACATAAAAACGCGGGTTGCAACATCTCTATTTTTGACATGTGAAAAGGCTTTTAGGTATATGCAATTCAACAATGAGCACAGTTTACTAAAAAAAAATCAAAACAAAAAAAAAACACCCTAAATTATGATCACATTTATTCAAGTAATGTTAAAATGAAACAGAGTAGTACTATTATAATACCATACTATTTTGATAAGTCTACAAACAGGAACTAGGATTGAGGCTGATGGTTTATGTGCTTTGTTGTTTAAATAGAAGGCATGACCCTAAAAGCTACTGATTGCTTGGATAGCTTATGGGAATTGCTCCAACTAGTAGGAAAATATTGTTTCAAGTTCTGCCAAGACTTACTGGGGAGTGGTGAAGTGTCAACAAGACTGGATGCTGTGTTACAGCTTCAAACGCTGATAGAGCTGTCCTGATCAGTTCATCTGATGCAGCTTGACCTGGTCATAAAAAAAAGCCATTGTTATGTTGGAGGACTCAAAGTGACTCAATTAACCTTTGTTCTAATAATTCTTTCATGTTGTGGAATGCCCTGAGATGCACTTACCCACAGCTCCCTCCAAATTAGTCTCGCCAGCATCCACAGATTTAATTTGGTTCTGCAAAATGAAAAAAAAAATATTGATAATAATAATTTAAACTTTCATGAAAAAACTTTAACTGTAAAGTTAATATTGATTATTAAAAACATATGCAAAGGTTATTCTGAAGCAGACCTGTAATTGTGGTGCCACTTCCCTTTCTACCACCTCCTGAAAATCACCCAATCAGATCACATACTCTGCCTTTTCAAGCAGCCAAATCTTAGATGACTTAGGCCCTTTCCCCGCTTGTGCAATTTCAGCCGTGTTTTCTGCAAGGTGATGCGACATAATCTGCAGGGACATCAGAAGTGCATAGACTGCACTGTCTGATGCCCATATCCATGCATTGCAATTCACAGTGGAATCCCAACTCAAAAGTGCCAATTCATTCCTGCAAACACATTGTGATTCCCTTTCATTAGGAGTGGAAATTAGAATTGCATCAGGAAGAATCGCATAGAAACACAAGTGCCACGCTTTGCAACTGTAACAACTAGTAGCTCAGCGGCTGCCGACACGCAGGGGGTGTCTGCAGCCGCTTCCTTCCCTGGCTCACAAGCATTCTCAGTTCCCTCGGCGTCTGGCACGGAGGGGACGGTCGGTTCTCTGACTCACAGGAGGTCTGTCTCGCGCGGGCGCGCGCAGAGACAGGACCTTTATGCTTGCAGAAGGCGCGTCAGCTGACCTGCCGGTCGGCTGACGTCAAGGATGACTCTCGCCGCTCGGATTGGCGGAGATCCGAGGTGGGAGTGGCTGAGAGTCTCCCTCTTCCTCATAAGCCTTCACTTGTCATTTGGTCCTCGTGAATACTTACGTGTTAGCGCTCAGACCTTAGACTAGATCCCAGGTGTTGAAACCAAGGACTTCACACCTAGACTAGGAATTGTTATATTGTTATTGATTACTTGTGTATGATTCTGGCTATAACTTTGACCTTGCTTCCTGTCTAACGTTTCTGTACTTCTGCCTATCTGATCAGTTGCTGAACCTCTGCCTGTTACCCATTATCCCTTTGCCTCACGATTCTGTACTGTTACTTACCTCCCTGTTGCCGAACCTTGCCTGTCTGACCACTCTGTCCTCACCAGTGGGTTAGCCTCTGGTGAGGGATTTTTAGTATAGAATCACCTGCTCCTCAGGTGATCATTAGTTGCAGTATTGTTTGTAACACCTGCTCCTCAGGTGTCCACTAGACTGCAGTATAGTCTTAATCACCTGCTCCTCAGGTGATCATTAGTTGCAGTATTGTTTGTAACACCTGATCCTCAGGTGTCCACTAGGTTGCAGTATAGTCTGAATCACCCGCTCCTCGGGAGATTCCCTCAGCATCACCAGTTGCTGGGGCTTGTTCTCTGTTACACTGTCTGTGTACTGATAGTACCTTACCAGCCCCTCTGGTGAGGTCTCGCCAAACTACTAGGTTATTGTCTGTGTATTATAGTACCTTACCAGTCCCTCTGGTAAGGTCTTGTAAAACGAATAAAGTTACGGCTGCACCAAGCACTACACTCTTAGCACACTTTAGCTATACTAGTATTATTGGTAATTCTGCAGATCACCGCATAATCAGGTATAGTGTCTGTATTATTGGTGATTCTGCAGATCACCATATAATCAGACATCTGAGTTGCTACACCCAACCGTTACAGCACTGTCACTTGTGTCTCCTGATGCACGCAACTGGGAAAAGGGCCTCGAATCGTAGTGATTTTTTTTTTTTTTTTTTTAGGTTGTTGAAGACATCCATCCATCGAGTTCAACCAGAAAATAAAGTACAACACCAGCCTGCTCCCTCACATATCCCTGTTGATCCAGAGGAAGGTGAAAAACCCTTACAAGACATCTTCCAATTAGCCCCAAAAGGGAAAAAAAATCCTTCCCAACGCCAGATGGCAATCAGATAAAATCCCTGGCTCAACACCACTGGGCATTACCTAGTATTTGTAGCCATGAATGTCTTTCAACGCAAGGAAAGCATCTAAACCCCCTTAACCACTTTACCCCCGCGCGTACGTATTTCTCCGCCCCTTTTTCCATCCTTTAACAACCAGGGACGGAGAAATACGTACTTTCCGCGTTCCCGACGCTGTCCGCGCTCCCGCTCGTAAACACGCCGCCCGCCGCTAGTAAACACGCCGCCGCCCGCTCGCCCAGAGATCAATGAAACAAAAACTCACGTGTCCAGCCTCCTTATACTTCCTCCAAGCTTCCGGAAGGAAGCTTGGAGGTCGCATTAAAACAAAAAGTTACTGTGGCCATCTTGTGGCCAAATAGTAAACTACACCCTACACATTTTTCACATACAAATAAATGACTTTTACACATAAAATTAACTCATTACCTCCCACACTCCCCATTTTATTTTTTTTGTAATTAAAAAAAAATTAAAAAATTTACAATTAAAAAAAATACATAAATAGTTACCTTAGGGACTGAACTTTTTAAATATTTATGTCAAGAGGGTATAACACTGTTACTTTATAAACTATGGGCTTGTAATTAGGGATGGACGCAAAAATGAAAAAAATGCACCTTTATTTCCAAATAAAATATTGGCGCCAAACATTGTGATAGGGACATAATTTAAATGGTTTTAGAACCGGGACAAAAGGGCAAATACATTTCATGGGTTTTAATTACAGTAGCATGCATTATTTAAAAACTATAATGGCCGAAAACTGAAAAATAATTATTTTTTTACCCACATTTTTCCTATTTTCCCATTAAAACACATTTAGAAAAAAATAATTCTTGGCATAATGTCCCACCTAAAGAAAGCCTAATTGGTGGCGGAAAAAACAAGATATAGTTCATTTCATTGCGATAAGTAATGATAAAGTTATAGACGAATGAATGGAAGGAGCGCTGAAAGGTGAAAATTGCTCTGGTGCTCAGGGGGTAAAACCCCTCAGTGGTGAAGTGGTTAAACGCAGTCAATCTTCAAGATTTTTTTAAAATGTAGCTTTGGTAAAGGGTGAGAAAGTTTTGTGGGTTTTACAGATGTGTAAAGTTATTCTCTTATTTTCTGTCCTTGTGCTCTCCGTGGAGTTTTGTGGCTTTAAAGGGGAACTGAAGAGAGAGGTATATGGAGGCTGTCATGTTTATTTCCTTTTAGACAATACCAGTTGCCTGGCAGCCCTGCTGATCCTCTGCCTCTAATACTATTAGCCATAGCCCCTGAACAAGCATGCAGCAGATCAGGTGTTTCAGTGGTTCAGACTTATAAGTCTGATCTGACAAGACTAGCTGCATGCTTGTTTCTGGTTTTAACCAGATACTACTGCAGAGAAATAGACCAGCAGGGCTGCCAGGCAACTGGTATTGATTAAAAGGAAATAAACATGACAGCCTCCATATACCTCTCTCTTCAGTTCCCCTTTAATATGGAAACTGCCAGCACTCGGGATCAGAAAGAAGGGGCAGTCAGTGATTTTACAGCTTACCTTCTCTACAATAATTGTTTTATATGTTGTTGTATCTGTCACCTTTATAGAAACTTCTCAAAATCTTTACTGAACGGGAACTGATGGAAACTCTTACAGATTGAGACACAGGCGATACAAATATAAAATAGTCCAAAACTCGTTTTACCAGCTTAACACATTATCATAAACTAAAATGAGAATTGTGTTCCATGAACCATTCTTTATCCAGAAAACCAAAATATCTGGGGAGCTAGAGATTTTAAAGTTTTTTTTTTCTTGTTTATTTTGTTTTAGGTGGAAGGGTAGATGAGGAGAAACAGAGTAACAGCTAAATAGCAGATTTTAAGGTGCTCACAATCTGCCGAGTTTGCCAACTAAAAAGGAGATGTTTCAAGTAGAAATTCGAGGTTTAGGTTTTCAGAGCAGTGTGTCTGCTAACAAAGTTACCAAGTGGGCAAGAAGTAGGTGCATCAGTTGTAGAAGCACTAGTGGAGAATATTTAAGAAACAGTTAAAAGGGGCACTATGGCAAAAACTTGTAAAATTGAAAATATGTCCAAACATAGACAAATAAGAAGTCCATTTTTTTCCAGATTAAAAAGAGCCATAAATTACTTTTCCCCTATGTTGCTGTCACTTACAGTAGGTAGTAGAAATCTGACAGAAGTGACAGGTTTTGAACTAGCCCGTCTATTCATAGGGGATTCTCAGGGTTTATTTAATTTCAACTACTACCTACTGTAAGTGACAGCAACATAGGAAAAAAAGTAATTTATGGCTCATTTTACTCTGGAAAAAAAGGTACTTCCTATTTATTTATTGTATTTATAAAGCGCTAACATATTACGCAGCGCTGAACATTAATTTAGGTTACAGACAATATTTGGGGGGGGGGGTGGGGGGAGACATACAGCAATATGACAATACAGGAATATAAGAAAACCAGATCACACACCATAGTATGAGTACCAGGTAATGCTTAGTCACTGGATGGAGCATGGAGATTAGGCAAGTTAGGTTCACTCAGATGCATAGCATGGGTGCACAGTAATGGAGGTGCATGATCAGGTAGGGCACAAAAGGAGGAGGACCCTGCCCAAAGGCTTACAATCTATTTGTCTATGTTTGTACATATTTTATATATTTTAGAATTTTTTGCCATAGTGCCCCTTTAAAGATGAGATGAAACTCCACTGCCTTTCCCAACAGCAAATCAGATGATCACATAAACTTTCTCAGAACTAAATGCAAAGCAGTAGCCCTTGACAACATACAGCAGTTCACTGCTGAGTTTGCTTTAGGGTTTGTTTACATTAGGAAAGCCAGTAGCCATGTGATGGTCAGTAATGCACTGCCATCTGCTGAGGTGTCCGCTGACCCAACTCATTAAACCAAATGAGGCAGCACACAAGAAATATCTGACTTTCCCTTTCTATAGTATATAAAAGGTGGATGGAATTATTGCAGTGTTTGGAAGAGTCTGTACAACAACAATTCTGGCTATATTAATTATTATTAATTTTAGTGCACTGCTGGATGCTAATACAGCAATAGATGAATAACAGCAAGACATGCTTCACTACTAACATCTTCTGCTTTGGTATTTAAATAGATGTATGGGCCAATTTATAACTCTATGCAGTGCTGTTATTACCGTAGTACAACTAAAGGGACTTTTTTATTGGTTAAAGCAAATGGTCTTAATGGGAACCTAAACTGAGAATGATATGGATTTTCCTTTTAAAATAATATCAGTTTCCTCACTCTCCTGCTAAACCTGTGTCTTTAATACATTTAGCCACAGCCCCTCAACAAGCTTGCAGATCAGGTGCTCTGACTTAAAGAGGAACTCCAGTGAAAATAATTTAATAAAAAAAGTGCTTCATTTTTACAACAATTATGTATAAATGATTTAGTCAGTGTTTGCTCATTGTAAAATCTTTCCTCTCCCAGATTCACATTCTGACATGTATTACATGGTGACATTGTTACTGTGGGCAAGTTATGTAGCTGTTTCTAACTGCTCTGGCTGTTACAGACAGCTTTAAACAGCCATTTCCTGTCTGTGAACATTGTTACATTGTGGCAGTTTGCCCAGAGTACCGCGGTATTCAGAGCCTCTTGTGGGAGGGGTTTCCGCACAAAATTAGTCACACAGCGCCCCCTGATGGTCTGTTTGTGAAAATCATTCTATTTCTCATGTAAAAGGGGGTATCAGCTACTGATTGGGATAAAGTTCAATTCTTGGTTGGAGTTTCTCTTTAAGTCAGTCTGGATTAGCTGCATGCTTGTTTCAGGTGTGATTCAGCCAAAGAGATCAGCAGGACTGATAAGCAACTGGTATTGTTTAAAAGGAAACATCCATTTCCCTCTCAGTTAAAGGGGTTCTCTGGTATGTTTAAAAAAGCTAAAACTGACCCTTACCTGGGGCTTTTATCGCCCCCCTGCTGCTGTAACATCCTTCGCCGTCCTTCTCCGATGCTCCATTCCCAGCCGCAGGTAACCTGCTATTCGTCTAACTAGACGAATAGAACTGCGGCGCGTGCTCGCTCCGTGCGTGTCAGTGGGAGCTTACTGCGCAGGTGCAGTACAAGAAAACTTTATACTGCGCCTGCGCAGTACACTCCAGAGGACATGCGTGGGAGCGAGCACACTCACGGACACGGGCGCGCAGCCGGCACTTCTATTTGTCTAGTTAGACAAATAATTACCAGGTTATCGGCGGTGGGGAACGGAGCATCGGAGGAGGAAGGCAGCAGGGGGGCGAGAAGCAGAAGCCCCAGGTAGGTTTCAGTTTTAGCTTTTTTAAACATACCAGAGAACCCCTTTAAGGTTCCCTTTTAACATTTGGTAATGTTTTGTCAAATGTTTGTATCATTTAATAAATATATTTTTAAAGTGGATCCGAGATGAACTTTTACTCCTTGCATACTTGTGTTCCTTTACTATAGTTTATAGGGCATTCCTCAAGCCAAATACTTTTTTGTTTTAATACTCTAATTTCCTATAAACTAAATAAGCCCCACTCACAGTTTTCTGAGAGACTTGGCAGTAGCAAGGTCTCATGGGAGCTCAGTCTGGGCAGGAGGAGGGAGAGGTATTACTAGCCATTTCCATAACCATATTACTAGCCATAGAGATTTCAGAGGCAGAGGGGGGAGGGAGGAGGAGGAGGGATTAGGTTTTTTTCAGTCTGAGTGCTGATGGTGCAGCTAAGCCTGCCTCTGTGTAATGTTTACAAACAACATGGCTGCTGTCATTGTATCACAGGAAGAAATAATCATATTCTATTAAAGCAGTATGCAGACAGATTTGCTGTTTAAACCATCTAAACTGTACATAAGATATATAGACAAGTTACTTGTTATAGCTAGTTTTTCATCTCGGATCCGCTTTAAGCATGTATTGAATGATCTTCTGATCTATATTTACGCTGAAGTTCTACTTCACTTATAACTGGTCTCTTGTCAGTATATTTGTATGTCCAAATTATTACCAGGAGGTGTAGTTGTACTGTGTAAAAGCCACGACACACAAGCAACTCATAGTCATAGCAGCTAATGGTCTATTTCCACTGAGCCTGAATTCGGTCCGAATCTGCAGAGCTTCCCGGATACGAGAGAGGTGGGGAAATGCTGCCTATGTATTCACTGTAGTGTCTAGTGTGATTCTGGTTGGTCAGATTTCTGCAGCACCCAGGCAAATCACAATAGCCATCCATGACATGGGTTAGCATTTTTGGGCTGCGGCTACACAGCAGAATGAGAGCAAAGGCCAAATCGGAAACAGCCGTGGCTCCTAGTACAAATCAGCCCTTAGACACTACAGCTACAGCTAGTTCAATATATTTAAATGGATTTGATACTAGAAGAACCAAGTTATTGCACTAGCAACCAATAGCAGCAACTAGTCAGTGAAGCTGGAATCTAGTCACAGCATTTACTTGCTATAATTAGCGCTTACTAACCAGCTACTCACAGAAATGTATGCAGAAGTGAGCTTTCGCAGTATAATGTATGAGTGGGAACATCAGACCTCGTTTCCCCTAGACTAGCAGCGGCGAACCTATAGTATCCCTGCTACAGGGGGCACTCAGAGCCGTCTCTATTGGCATGCGAGTCATTAACCGTTGTGCTACCCGGAGCAAATTTGCTGGGGGGGGGGGAGGGTGTAGAGGAATGGTTGCATGCAGAGTGTGCAGCATGCAGCGGAGAGGTGGACTAACAACTCTCCAGAATCCACGGGAGATGCACAAGACCTGTTTTTCTCCTCACAGGAGGTGAGATCATGTGGCAGGTGGTTCTCCACCATGGAGACTGAAGGCCTGAGTGGAGGAAGCTGGATCCCATGTATCTTCCGTGGATCCTGGGGGGTGGGGGTCATCTGGGTACATATACTGGGGGGTTGGGTCATCTGGCTACCTATACTGGAGGGGGGTCAACTGACTACCTATACTGGGGGGACACCTTGTTACCTATAGTGCGAAGACATTTGACTACCTATACTGGTGTGAACATCTTGCTGCCTATAGTGAAGGGTGATGTTGGCTACCTATACAGGAGGGTCATCTGGTTGCCTATACTGGGAAGGTCATCTGTCTACCTATACTGGGGTGGGTGACCCACAACATCTGGCTGCCTATACTGGTTGGATTTCTGCTTCTCTCTACTGGGGCGGGGGTCATCTGGCTACCTATACTTGGGAAACAGCTGGCCGCTTACACTGGTGGGGGGGAGGGGGGGCTGCGGACACAGTCATCTGGCTACCTATACTGGGTTTGGTATTCAGGTTAAATTGCAATGTTGGTACTTTGCAATAGGATAAGTGGGTTTTTCATTGCAGTCTGGGCACTCGGTCTCTAAAAGGTTACTAATGACTATGCAAGTATAGGGTGGGATCATGTACCCATGCACAGCATACAACACCAGCAAAAAAATGCTAGTGCAAACCCCAGAAATAAAAACAGTATGAGTACTCCAACAAATGACAGCAGCTTATTCAGACATTTGCTGAAATCCCCACAAGTTGCATGGATTATTAGGATCACAATTAGGTTACTCTAACTTCATATTACTGATCAATGTACAGGTGCATAAAAGAAAAGATACTCAGGATGAAAAAAGACAGATGTAAAAAGTGACAGGAAAAAAGTGGATGGAAGATTGCTACAGGCAAGAGAGCAGAAAGACAGAGAGGTGCAGAGAGAGGAACTTGTCACAGGAATAGGACAAGGCCAAACTGTGAAAATCTTTAATACTACTATTTCTTAGATATGGAAAGCACTTGCCAAAGCCCTTTGGAATGAAATGTTTTGCTTCATATGGAAGAATAACATAAACATTTCCTAGAATTCAAAGATAAGCCTGCAGAATAAAGTAATTACTTGCAAGAGTATTGCTTACATTTATAACATAAAAATACAGCCAAACACTTTACTTGTAACTAGTTACTTAGCAATTCCAGATCTGTACATTTTCACCTACAGAACACAAATATCCCCATTAAATATTACTGCGATACTATCCATAAGATACTGCCACACAGCATTTGTGTTTTTACACAAATCTACCAGATCCAAAGATAACATAAGGATTGCACTTTATGGCATTCACAACAGTAAGAAGCACTATCTTTTTAACAAATTACCTTTCTATGATATGTGTCTCTTGGTTATCTTTAGAAATATGAAAATCTGTCAGCTTTACCAACAGGGACCTGGGAAATCTGTCACCTCGCTCTCTAATTTACACTAGTCTCTCTATAATTAATGTGCATTCGGCAGCATGTACCGGAACTTGACAACACGAGTCCTGTGATTTGAAATAAAAGTTATTTGTGACACGAGTATCTAGAACACAGGAAGAGGCAACATACACACTGCTGTCTGAGGTATTCACAGTTGGTGGCCATGTCTCCATTCCCTGCAATCCTGAAGTAAGACGCTGCAGAGATCCTTGCCCTCTAATTGCTTTGTTATGGATATTAAAATATGCAACCTAGCAGAGGGTAGCATTAAGCGAAAGCCCGCTTTCTGCTGCCTACGAAATGATGGGATTTAACTACAGAAGTGCAGCAAATCCTGAGCAGTCTAATAGGCAGATGGGGAAAGTAGAACTTTTAACAACCTTCTCACAAGCAAAGCTACATCCAAGGAGGATCCCCAGAGCAGCACAGAGAAAGGGATTTCTGATTATATTATCTTCTACCAAACTCTAATAACTTCCCACTGGGATTTAGACACAACCTATATTTCACTTAGAAGGGAGTCTGCTAATGGTGTCTGGCAAGTGATTACTATTTAAAACATGTTTGGAGTCCCCTGGTTCATGTTGCTCTTCCTCTGACTTGAATCAGTCTGCTCCTCTGAGAATGGCTGGAGATACACCACAGGATATACTTTATATAATATGACCAGGAACTAGGAGAACAGAACAACTGGTGCAGATGCCTTTAGATTGTAGCCTAATAGATTTATCTAGCTAGAGGTACCGCACGTATTGCTTTCCTTGCACAGGCTGGGAATATGTCAGACATTAAATTGCTTGAAGCAGCAAAACTCTTCTCTACCGCTGCTCAATACAGCACTCATCCTGATCAGCCTGCAGAAACACACTAATTCCAGGTCATGAAGACACAGGGTGGACAGCATTCTTATAAATAAATACTGAAAAAAACCCGCACAACATAAATAACACATTTAAACACAGACCGTACAGTACAAAATATCTCCATCATTTTCTATAAAAGCAGAAACATTTTATTTTATTGTACAATAACTTTACCTGTTTCAAGTTTCACTTTAGAGAAGTTTAGTTAAACATGCAAACTGCCGTGCCCTTCTCCATGCAATAGTTTCACTGCATGAAGACTTTCACAAACAGATCAATATAAGTAATCCTGAATTAGCAAGTGACAATACTGCAGCACAGATATCGCTGTAATACAACAATCTGCTGTCATAATTTGCTAATGGAGTACAGTAATGTGAATTAACTGAAGTGCAGGCTGGCCTTCTCCGATGCATTAAAACCTAAATGTAACAGAACAACCATCACAACTTATAGGTTGTGCAATAGTCTAAGAAGCAGCCTGCACTGTTGTCATCAGCCTCAAGATGACTATCCTGCCCTCCTGGAGCTTACATTTAATAGGGGTGCCTGTTAATTTGGGAGCAGGATGTTGCAGATCGTAAAATATCAGTAACATTCCCTAACTCTATCCTATACAAAAGCCAAACTCTATTTGGAGAAGTTTCACCACAATATCAGCCATACAGATGTCCCTGATAATCTATTCGAGAAAAGGTAAATATTTATCATAGGAAAAGGGGTAGCGTCCACTTATTGGAATAAAGTTCAATCCTGGGTTATGGTTCCTCTTTAAATCTGCGAAAAGATTGAACACTATACCTAAAACGGCATGATTAAGGACCATTGTTTGTCCGAAACGTTCGGCAACTTAAGGTGGCCACTAACGGTCCAATTTCTAGCGAAAATTCGTTCGAGCGATCAGAAATTCTGATCCGAAGAAAAATCGTTCACTACACCATCAACGAACCAATCTTTGCTTCCTATCTATCACAACCAGCAAGAAAATCCAAATTTTGGTTTGACAAAAATCCAGTCGGAAGAATTTTTTTTATAATCGTTCATAATCAATTATGCCCATCAACTGACATTATTTTTAACCAATCCGATTAGAATTTCTGATCGCTCTAACGATTTTTCGTTAGAAATTGGACTATTAGTGACCACCTTTAGTGTACTGGTTTTATCTGATTCAATATTCTACATTGGTCATTGTGCGGAACCTCTATTCTTCAAAATTCAATCACAGAATAACAGTACAAGCAAACATTAACACAGTTATCCTTTTGATCCCCATGTTATTCAGGCTGTGTCCATTATATCCAGAATATCCAGAATATGGGGAAAAACAATGATCTTACTTTTTGGGCTCGTTTCCACTGTTGCGACGCGATTTCGCCGGCATTCCGACGCTTGTAAAAACGCATGCGGATGCGTTTTTACCCGCGATTTCGCGTGCAATTTTAACCATGACACTGCCAGGGCAAAATAACATTAAAAAAGGTGCGAAATCGCACGCAAAATCGCGGGTAAAAACGCATGTAACAAACGCATGCGTTTTTACTATTAAATACATTAGCGGCGATTCGCACGGATTCCCGACGCAGGCGAATTCGGTGGGTCCCGTCGTGCAGATTTGGCCCGCCGCCAAATCGCTCCCGCACGCCGCACATGTGGAAACAGCCCCGGCCACTTCAGTGTAACAAGCGAATCCGCATCTCGTCGCCGCATGCGGATTCGCTATGGTGGAAACGAGCCCTTTGTCTGTAGAAGTGGCAGGAGATTTAAGGTAAGTGATAGGACTTCTACCAGTACAGTTATTCACAACGGCAGGTGCCCCGCCCTTGGATTTAAACCACAAGGTAGTTACGTTAATAGGGGTCACGTCTCTGATTGTTATATTAGGTTGACACATGTCACATCATTTATTTGACACCAGCTAACCTAGGGGGAAATGGATACATTAAAAACAAAAAGTCTACTACTGAATGCCCACAACAGACTAGGAAAACATTGGTGCCTTCAATTAAAGTGAAAACAAATTAAAAACTAATATGCCAGGAAAAAATAGGTCACTTTCCAGGAAAGCTCTCTCCAGTTCCCACAGTTTCTATTTTCCTTCAGGTTTGTTGTACTCCAGTCCAATGGCATCTTCTGTCACAAGCTCTTTCTGGTTACGATACTGATACATGGCATTCCTATCAATCACAGCCACCCTGTACAACCAAGTAAGAGGTGAGCCTAGTGGCCATCTTGGATTTTGGAGTTTCTAATATCTTCACTTCCAATACATCAGAAGACAACAGATCTGGAAGAGAAGAGTAGGAACAGCAGGGCCCATGGTTGACCTCCTGTAAATGTGTTTAACACTCCCCACAGGCAAATATTTAAATTATGTGTAGATTTAAAAATGTTAGATTTAAAGTGGAAGTAAATCCAACTGCAGTGGAGTTGGCAGCTACTTTTGAGGTGCATGAGGTATAACTGTATACAAGTGGACAGTGACACAAGAAACAGCTACAATTAAACTAACCCAAAAACACAAAACAAACTAACTGCCCATAATTGCAAAATATTTGCAAAAGTAGGTTAACACAACACAAAATCAAAAATAGGTCAGAACTAGATCAGAAATGGGGTACAGGATCAAAGCTAGGAGTCAACAACAGGAATGGGACAAGGAACTCAGAGAGCCACTTGCTGGCGGGGTTCTAAGTCCAAAACAGTCCAGGCAGAAAATGCCGTCAACAGGTGAAACAAAAAATGAAAGTCTATAGATTAATTTTAACTTCCAAATAGTATATTGACTTCTAATGATGGAGTTTTATTCCATGTAAAAATAATATAGCAATGTTTTATGGCCATTAAAAACAGTTAGCCACTTCCGGATAGCGGTGATTGAAATCAACATCCTGCTTGTGGCTGCTCATTCCTGCCAGTGGGTAGATTTCAATCACCGCTGCACTGTTCGCTTGCTCTCGCTGTTCCTGCTTCTGTCAACGTTGCTGCACCCAATTTCATTGGCTCCTGACCCTGTGATTGCTGTGAGCCAATCACAGCAATCACATTTCTTAAAAGGGCACGGATGGCTCTGGTCTTAAAAGGTACCATAGCCATCTGATCCCAAAGTGGTTAATAAAGCCAGTGTAAATAAAGAGATGCTCTGACTGAAGTCTGACTACATGGGCCACTTCCTTGTTTAAGGTGTGTAATTCAGGCGCTGCTACGGATAGCAGAAAATTGTCCTGGCTGTTCACCAGGCATTATTTATAAGGAAATAAATATGGCAGACTCCATATTCCTCTCATTTTAAGTTGTAGCATGGACGAGCTCTGTTGACAAGCCTTTGTTGTTGAGCTTTGGTGAACCCTAGTGCTTAAACGGTGAGGAGGGGGGGGGGGGGGGCTCCGGATTATCCAGAGGCTTCCCTCTACTTAGGTAAGTACCCATTCGGGGCTCTTTTTTTCCTTTCAGGTAGACTTCAAATCCCACCTGTGCAATTTACACCACCTTGTTTTTTCTATCCATACTATTAAAGTTTAATTTTCAGACCAGGAAGAAAATGAATAAAATTTACTTCACTTTTCTTTTAAAGCACAATTATTTCCAAAGAAGGTACACGATAGATTAAAAACAAAGAATTACATTTCCCCTTGTTTATGTAATCTTTGCAGCTAAAGCTGTATTTCAATGTTAGAAATTCATATTGTAATAGGCTGTCATATTCTGCATGGTGGATGATTCCAAAAGTCATAAAATGAGACAACAACATTATTACCTTATGATATATTAACAATCTAATTAGACAGAATAAATATATTTTAAGATTTTACATTCCAATTTTGCATTTTTTTTTATACAACCTCATTACATGGTTTATGTACGGAATATTTCTAGACTTTTACATTTTGCAGCCAATTCTACACTTGAGGCTAGTAAATTGTAAATGAAACTAATCAGTTTTCTTGGAATCAATACCCCGTGGAAAGAGCATACATAGGAATTATATCAACACAAGTCACTTTATTTTCTTGCACACGGCATAACAGACTTTACTGGACCATTACCATCTACTAATTATCAGGAGCCGACATAAACAGTACTACTCCCTAATGTAATTCTCTGCAGTATTCCTTCCCAGTTTAATAATATTATAAGAAGAAAAGAGGAAACCTGTAGACATGAGCACATATTGTATGAGCACATATTGGTTAAAACATCCTCTACATAAACGTTGAACAATATAACCAATATAACTGCAGTAAACAATATTTGCATCTAAACTGACCACATAACAGCGCTAATGCAGTTTCAGGATAACAAAACCACAGGGGGAATTTATTGAGCAAGGCTGCTGAATCAGTTAACGAATGCAAATAAAGAGGCTTCATATTTACAGCTTTAGTGACACATAGAGGGAAACAATACACTTGGACACATTTCTTTATATATTACTGGCCAGATGGTGGCTTAAAGGACCTTGGTCACGAAAATCTTAAAAATTAAAATACATGTAAACATATACAAATAAGAAGTACATTTCTTCCAGAGTAAAATGAGCCATAAATTACTTTTCTCCTATTTTGCTGTCACTTACAGTAAGTAGTAGAAATCTGACATTATCAACAGATTTTGGACTAGCCCATCTTCTCATACGGGGTTCTTAGGGTTTCCTTTATTTTTAAAAGGACTTAGTGAATGGCAGTTGCTCCATCCACCTGCCAAAAAAGTGTACGTTGAGCAGGGAAGCTGGCCAGCATCATTGTATAAATCCTTTTCAGGGAATGTCTTTATAAAGAATAGAGGCCATGCTGAGATTCCCCTATGGAGAGATGGACTAGCCCAAAATCTGTCAGTAATGTCAGATTTCTACTACCTACTGTAAGTGACGGCAGCATAGGAGAAAATTCATTTAAGGCTCATTTTACTCTGGAAGAAATGTAGTATTATTATCTTATTTGCATGTGTTTTAAAGATTTTAAGATTTTCGTGACAGTTCCTCTTTAACCACACTTAAAGAGACTCTGTAACAATTTTTTCAGCCTTAGTTCTTCTATCCTATAAGTTCCTATGCCTGTTCGAATCTGCTCTGGCTTACTGCAGTCTTTCCTAACTGCACTGTCTCTGTAATAAATCAATGTATCTTTCCTCTGTCCTGTTTGTCGGGCTAAAGCTTGATTGTGTGGAATGTGCAGGGCTGCTTGTGATTGGTAGAAGCGATACACACCCTCTGCAGGCCCCCTGCATACTCACACACTATGCTTAGCTGAGCCTATTAGAAGCTGGTTAGTTTGTTTGTAAACACTGCCTAAAACTGTTAATTACAAGCCAGGATTGCAGCAGAGAGTGGCAGAAACAGCACAGAGGGGCACAGGAGAAAATAAGGAATAGAATGGTATGCTTTTTAGTGTAAGAATATTAGAGTACAGATTCTCTTTAACACATAAATGTTTACTGGTTGGGTCGTGCAATGACTGGCAATACTACTTTTACAGCACTTTGTTTGTGCGCACATGCACAATGTGTGGAAAGTGGTGATTTTTAAAAATTAAAAGAAATTAGGAGATATACGACCATGCCCCCCCCCCCCACCCACCCATTATCCCCTTTTACTTAATACAGTATGGTTATTCTCTACAGAATTCAGAACCCATCGTTATGGGGTTCTGACCACTAAACAGTACCAGACAACATGCTTCATAACTTTGGGGTACTCTGCAAGAAGAGAGCCAGAAAGATTTTCCTCCTTTGCATAGCATCATTCTTCAATGTAATGGACAAGGGGTTAATCTCCACCTTGGTGCTTAGGGGATGAGGTAGCTTCCCCATGCAATTTGACAGTGGGAAAGCAAGGGGAGAGGAATCGCTCCAATAGTGCATTAAAGCTTTTATTAGTAAAGCACACAAAAAATATTGCACTTACAAACTGTTGTAGTTACAGATCGCATTAGCGGGCCTTCCGCGAGCTCTCTTGCAGCTCCTGAGCTTGGCCAGAGCTAGCAGGAGCGATGGACATCGGAGAGACGCAAACAGCGGGCAGATCCTCCTCTCAGCGTGCCGTCTGCCGTCACTACGCGTTTCGCCGCTTGACCACACCTTCTTCGGGTGATGCGGTGGCAAGACGGAAGTGGTTAAATAGGCTAAAGGGGCTGTGCTCATTAGTCAGGGAATGCCTGGAATAGGCGTTCTCCTGTGAAGACTCAATTAAACGTAATTGTTAGCAGGTGGGTACAGGTGCTACGGAGAGCTCACTGGTCACATTTAAATACAAAAAATATATAAAATATAAAGAATAAGCTGGCCAAGCTCAGGAGCTGCGAGAGAGCTCACTGGCGGTCCCCCAAAGCGATCTATAACTACAACAGTTTGTAAGTGCAATATTTTTTGTGTGTTTTACTAATAAAAGTTTTAATGCACTATTGGAGTGCTCCCTCTCCCCTTGCTTTTCTACATAGACCACTGGCACCATCCAGCACTGGGAGCAAGCACCAGAAGCATCAAAACCACTAAAGGGCCAGCGCATAGCAGACTAGTGCAAGTAATAGTACACTTCTTTAATTAGGCAGTGGGTCCTGAGGAAATGTACAATGGGAGTTGAAAGCCGTATTACAATAAGGGGGCCCCAAGACATCCTCCTCCATGGAAGCAACAAACTTAAAGAGAAACCATAACCAAGAATTGAACTTCACCCCAATCAGTAGCTGATACCCCCTTTCCCATGAGAATTTTTTTTTTTTCCCCATTTTCACAAATGGATTTTCAGGGGGCTCTGTATGGCTGATATTGTGGTGAAACTCCTCCCACAGTGTGATGTCAGCACCATGGTTCTGACATCACACTGTGGGAGAGTTGTTGCATTGTGGGAAATAACAGCTTTTTACAGCTGTTTCAACTGCCAAAAAAGCAAGCAGCAGCTACTTCCACTGGCATCACCTGCCAGCAGTAAAAATGTCACCAAGTGATAAATGTCACAATGTAAATCAGGGATAGAAAAGATTTTACAATGGGCAAACACTGACTAAATAATTTATACATAATTATTGTAAAAATGAAGCACTTCTTTTATTACATTATTTGCACTGGCATTCCTCTTTAAGTGGTTAAACAAACAGCAACACTGTCAAAACTTTTGCTGATTGCTTGTTCGTTTCAAGTAAAATGTAAATAAATAACTTGCCAGTAAGGTGCCAAGATTGTGAAGAAATTCCTCATTTATGATCTGGGGTCGAAAAACCTGTTTAAAAAAGATTTCGGGAGAATCATTATAAATATTCATTTACAGCTTAATGTTGTATGTACAATATGAATAGTTCAACTTTTAACAACCTTACAATTGAAACATGCATCTGAATTTTAATGTGATCTTCAAGTACAATCAATTTTAACAAAATTCAGTTAAATGTGGGCATGGTTTTCTACTTCGTCATGTGATAAAACAAATAGTTTGACCAAAAACTGTGATCATTCATTCACTTTGACTTTATGCATGTGCAGATGTTTTATTCAGCTGAAAATGCCATCAACTAAAAAGAGGAGTCAGCATGAGCTACCAACACTTGCTAATATTATTTCACAAAGACATAAGAAACATTCTAAGGCAGCCTTTCTCAACCTTTTTACCCTGGAGGAACCCTGCAAATAACTTTTGGATCTTGAGGAACCCCTGCAAACAATTTTTTGATCTCGAGGAACCCCTGCATTTATTTTGCAGGAGGCATGGTCTTTAAAATATGTGTAGCTGTTAATTTCACTACTCCCTATTACATTGCCACTCATTATACTGTCTCCTTAGCCCCCAATTTAGTGCTTCTTGTTGCGGTACCACCTATTATAGTGTGCTCTATTATACTTCCCCCACATTAGGGTAAAATGCCAAGGTACCCCTGCAGAGTGCTCAAGGAACCCTGGTTGAGAAAGCCTGTTCTAAGGAATTTGTTTAGAAGAGGAGCATAGTAGATACAAAATGTGATTATTTTTTTTAAAGATTCTTTATTTTTGAAATTGAATAAAGAGTAACAGTAGACATGCAAAGTACTCAAATGACTACTACAAGTAAAAACTGAATACCATAGGGTGACCAGAGCCCCAGGAGGCATACATACATTCAAACCAGCAACATAGAGTAGTAGAACAATGAGAGGGCAAATAATACACCCCATGATAAAATGTAAAGAACATCTCAACCAAACAGGCAATATACAGTATGTCTGACCTCACGTGTCTGCCCCCCCCCCCACGTGACCTGGTTGTTGACTCATACAACATATAAACATTATCTAAAAAGTGAGCCCTGGAGCCCAAGTAGGGATCAAACAGCTAGGCCCCGCCACTTGTTAGACCAGAGAAAATAGCATCAACCAAGAAAAGATTATAACAATAATTCCAAAGCAAAAACCGAGGTATATGGGGCTCAAAAAATGTTCAAGAAAAGGAGAAAAAAGGAAAAGGGAGAAAAAGAGAAAGAAAAAAGAGAGAGTCAAAATACACCTAGGATAGGAAGGTTTTGAAAGGCTTTGTCAGCTCCAAGCTAATGAAATAGGTTCAGGAATCATCCAAGAGAAATATTTATCAGAGGGGTGTAGCATTAATAAATTAGGAAGAGCCAACAGTAAAGTTTTTGGTCAACAGGGACTTATATTCATCAAATTCTAAAAACTTTATCCATGGAAGCCATGCGCGAGAGCACTGCTCATCGAGATTATGTAGCAGGGCTGTGAGAGACTCCATGGTATGGAGATTTCATATATTTTCATTGGAATAGCTTAAATGGGAGAAAAAACGGAGGGAGTTGGGCATGAATATAAACATTGTGCAGTTTTGTACGATTTTCTGTTTGTCAAAAAAAAAATATATATATTTTTGCAGTGCCACAGAAAATGCTGGTGTTCTTAATAAAATAATTAACGGGTCTGAAGAGGAGCTTGGACTCTGCATCAAAGCAGCTGGCCTCTGCTCAATTCCTACCATTAAATTAACTAGCAAACTTAACAATGCTTACAAGCATCCTGTGAAGTGAACTGGCCAATATGGAACACAGGACATGCAAAGCATTGTTTAACATTGGAGATGGGGGGGGGGGGAGGGGGGGGGTGCCACAGACCGAACATTAAAGAAACCTTATGTTGAACCCACTCTGTTTAGGGTAATGTGTGTGCGTAGCATGGGAGGGGAGTTCATCCCACAAGCCAGACTATTAACTAGTAGACAGTCTAGTCTGGATTGCTACTAAGTAAACACAGTAAGAACTTTGGAGGTTTTGCTTGTCCCATTTTAACAGTTAAGACTGTCTCAAAGCTTGTTGTTCTCTAGTTCCTCTTAGGGCCACTGCACACCAAAAAACACTAGCGTAATCGCAAACACGTAGCGCTTTTTGAAGTGATTTTCCTAGGCGGTTCTAGGCATGTGCCTAGCTATTTTCTAATTAAGCCTAGCGATTTTTAGAGTGTTTTGGTGTAACGTCTGTTATTTTTTTTAAATTTGCTGCAGGACACGCGTTTGCGTTTGGGAAAAAAAGCTCATCGCTCTGGTGTGCTCCATCCTATTCAAATAGATTAACCAAGCGCTTTTCAAAACAATGGAGTTTTTAAAAGCTCTCATAAGCGCTCTTGGTGTGCACCAGCCCTTACTGTGTGGGAAGATTGTTACATCTAGTTATCATGCGTAGGTGTGATTTTTGGCTTCGGTTTCACTTCAGGGACAATATTATTGGTTGCTACTCCACAAAGATCACTCCAAATAAGAGTTCCCTTTAGAAAGGTGTAGAGGGACCGATGGAATACTGTCACTATACAATTTTGGCTGTACAACCTTGTTTAATCTTTTATAGTATAAACACATTAAATATATTTTGTTCATATTCTTTATCAAGGAATATATATATATACTATTGTGGTCGTACAACAACAGTTTAAAGATAAAGTCATATTTATTGGGCATAATAAAACTCTTTGCCAAGGTAAAAAGTTATTTCTACATCCAAAATGTGTAAAAATAGAAAGCTCAAGAGTCTATATGTATTTATATTTGGATGTAACAGTATCCACTTCTAGAATAATTTTTTGTGACTTGTAAATACACAATTTTATGATATGGCTATGAGTATTCAAATGATGTGTGCTAATAAAATAAAGTTGCCTCTTATCTGTTTCGGGGCCAATTGCTGAATGGTGAGGGGTGGATGGAAAAGGACTCTGTGCATGATGGACAGGGAGGGATAAGGAGGAGAACAATGGCTTGGCCTGTGCTCAGACTTTATAATCCAGCATTTTGTTGATGCATTGGGGCCAACGTACACACATTAAGCTGAGTAATACACGATACAACTTTCCATCAGATTGACGGATCAATCAGATAATTTCCAACCGGTCCAATCGGATTCCGATCAATAACGCAATCAATTTTGGGTATTTAATGCAACATTGATCACATTTTTGAATGGGAACAATTTGGACATCTACACACGATGCAACTTCTTATCAGATCACCCGTGGATCTGATGGAAAATTGTATCATGTGTATAGGCTTTAAATTCTCGGCAGACCAACAGTGTTCTATGATTCCTCCTTTTAAACCATGTTTAATTAATGAGTATTCCTTGGCGTCTCCTAAATATCAGTTTATACACGCGCCTATAGTTATCTTATCATGCCATATGTCAATTATGGTATGATTTAATAATATGAGATGTCTCAGAATAACAATTTTCCTACTGCCTTACCTAGTGCTGTAGTTTACATCTATGCCAACAATAACATCATGCTAGGTATCCAAACAATCATCGTGCTTCAGGATACAAAACTATCCCAGAAATGAAACCAAAAGTTTATGGGATGTAACAAAATCCAAAACCTTCATGACATTAATTGACTCTGCAGTGAGATTGTCATTAAATATCAAGTAGGTAGTAGTTGGTAGGTAGTAAGACAATGTATAGGGATGTATTTTGAGAGATCAATAACTATGGTCAGTGAGGTACAAATAATTGTATTCCATTTTTAATTACATTCCATTAATTACATTCCATTTTTACATACATTTTCCTGAAATTACATTAGCAGTAACTCAGAATAATTTGCATATCAGTGACCATCCCAACCAAAGCAGATTAGGAAAAGCAATACCGAGGTCTTAATAATGTACCCAAATTAGTTTAGTGTGTATTATGGCCATATAAGCTCATATTGATTACAATTTTTACTCATTCTTAAAAAGCGCAATAACTGCTAAAAAAAACAATTGTTCTTTTTTATTTTGGTTGCATTTTTTATTTTTAAGTTATTTGTAAGACTTTTTTTTCTGTTAATCTTTCATTAAATATGCCTGTGAAAGAAAAGGACATTTACTTAACTAACTACGTACAGAGAGGCCCATTTGTCAGAAGAAACCTCAAAATCAGATAAACATCTCTTAAACTGCAAATAAGTTGACATGGTTGACTGGTTAACATGATTCAGCACTGAACACCTAAACTTGTTGTGTTCCATTGAGATTTAAAGGAACCAAAATGAGGGCAATTCAAACCACCGCTGTGTTGCCAATATTGCTGAGTGCAAGTGTACGACATTCTTGCATTGAATTTACATGCAACCTTCCGCAGGCAGGGTCAATTCCAGATTTTCACCGTTCTGTTGCTCAATCTAACCATAAACAATCAAATTAAGTGATTATTATCTCTACAAGTGGCAAAAAATAATTTGCATCCAACTTGCAAATTCCCCTTGTAGGTTTCTCATCTGTCAGTCTTCACTTCAGAGCTTTAGCTTGCCTGCTGAGCTGATAAGATTACTATTTCTCTGTGACAGCTGAACAAATTATTCATGCACAACATGCAATCACGGTGCTAAATAATAGAAAGTAACCCTGAGAATGTACATCAGTGTGCTAGGCAGGGTTGCATGGCAGACTACATCCTGCGCATTGTATTGCCCTCACAGGTAAGTATGAACCTTAACTCTTTCCTGCACTTGACCCCCAGAAACACTTTTACAGTCATTTCACAAATTTGCTTCAAGTCTAAAAAAATGTGCTGAAGTCTGAAAAATTACTATTGTACCTGTGACGTTACAAGATGCAGCACTATTGCCATATTAGGAAGACATGTTTTCAGATATTTAGCCTGAATGCTTGATGGGTGCTTGCGTCCCGAGACACTGGACAAGGCATTGATAATTTCCTCTGCAAAGCAAATGAAAAGCACAGCGCTGTTAGAAAAATGAATATCAAATAAAAAAGACATTTTAACTAAAGAAAAAGATTAGAAAAAGAATAAGTTAGCTGTGCTACAACTCCATTTCAAGGTATCTTCCTAGGTTAGGTACACCAGAGAGGTGAGTGTCCTGGAAAAAAAAAGTCTAGATTGTCCCCCCCAAAAACACATTATATGTATCACTTTGCTGGCATAAGTAATAAAAAGTTATTCCTGCGACCCAGCTGGAATTCCAAAATTGTCAGGAATCTTAAAAACTCAGGAATGTGTAGTGCTTAATCTTGTAATCTAACTGATAAAGGCTTTACAACTTGTGAAGAACAGATTTCCCAAAAGCAACACTGTTAAGGTGGCCATACACTTATAGATTTGCAGCAGATTTGACCATCAGATAGATTTCGGTCAGATGCCTGTCGGGACGAATCTGACAGGAATCTATCTGATGTGTGCCACACACTAGGAACAGATTTCCAATAGATTTCAGAATGAAATCTATTGGAAATCCATCTAAATACATTACTGCACCATTCGATCCAATGCAACTATATGGACCATCGATCTGCTGCCAGCAGAAGATCCACCTAGATTTTCCATCCTGTCAGATAGATCAAATCAAGAGAAATCGGCTGCAAATCGACCGATAGATTGGACGGAATTGATTTTTGATCGATTAGTTCCATAGAAACGATCAATCGATCGATGGCTGAAATCGACCAGTGAATGGGCCCCTTTAGACTCTTATTCACAGGAGGCTGAACGTAGTGCTTGCCAAGCTATTCAGTAACCCGCCCATCCCCCCCGCTGGCCACAAGCACCATCTGGCTGCAATTTAATGCAGCTACATGGCACCTTTTGGAAACCCAGTATGTCAGTGTTTGACACATGGGGCCATATGCAATTCACTTTTTCATCTGAGTTTTCTCCTAGAAGATAATTTTTCAACTTCTTTTTAAAATAACTTTTCAGCACTTTACAAACTAAAAAGTACTAAAAAGTAGATGAAAAGTTACTTGCAAAATTATTTTGAGTATTTTCTTGCTTGCTGGTGGTTTAAAATGGATTTTATTGACAAGTTTTAAAATATCACCTAGGAGAAAACTCAGGTGAAAAAGTGAATTGCATATGGCCCATAGTGTGGAACAAGAAATCCCCTCATATCATCACGGGATTCACTGCCGTAAAAGCATCAGAAACATTCTGCGCCTGCACAATTAAAAGTAATGAGCATGTGCAGAATGCTCCTGGCCACAAGTGTGCAATCGATGGGGTGAGCAGACAGGACCATGCATGCACAGTGGCCGTGACTGGGAGTACAGTTGCAGATCTTTCGGTAGTAGCAGCAACAAAATGGAGGGGACCCAGAGAACACAGAGGGAGCTGAAAGACTAAGAGTTGCTGGAAGAAACCTTAGGTAAGTTGGGTGGCTGGATGGTGTAATGGTTAAGGGCTCTGCCTCTGACACAGACCAGGGTTCGAATCTCGGCTCTGCTTGTTCAGTAAGCCAGCACCTATTCAGTAGGAGACCTTAGGCAAGTCTCCCTAACACTGCTACTGCCTATAGAGCTCGTCCTAGTGGCTGCAGCTCTGGCGCTTTGAGTCCGCCAGGAGAAAAGCGCGATATAAATGTTATTTGTCTTGTCTTGTAAGTAAAAATCTACTTTCTTGTTCCAATTCAGGTATGGTTTAAACTGCCACTGTAAACCAGGTCTTAAGGTGGCATTACATTAAAACAGTAGAAATTATAAAAAACACTCACGCCCTTTTTACAGGGGGTGGTGCTAGCACTTGGTACAGGCAGTTGAGAGGTGTCCATCACATTAAGGCACATCTCAGCACAGCTGCAGGTGAACCATTGACAGGTTTGGGGTTACATACTGTATGTTGCCATTTGACGCAAATAAATTGCATAATTTCATAATAATTCGGATGAACTGCCTAACAATTGCCCAGCTAAGCCTCCCATGTAAGTAATTTATGTAATGTCACGCATTTCCCTGAACACCGTGGTAAGCTAATTTTACTGCATTCTGAACAAAAGCCTTTGCCAGCGTTTATGATGGGCATGGGCACTGAACAGAGCATTGCCCAGCAAATAATAAAAAAATCTCCCCAGAACTAGTTTCCCACTGAAAGGATATATAATATTGTCCAATGTCCTTAATTTGGAACTGAATTGTTCTGTGACTGGGACGCAACCGCCGCGTGCATGCACACTGGCGGCGGTGGGCGGACAAAGACCTAGAGCCCGTTTTTAAATGGGCTTGGGTCTACAGGACCATAAAATGTCTATTGGGCAGCACGGTGGCATAGTGGTTAGCACTCTTGCCTTGCAACGCTGGGTCCCCGGTTCAAATCCCAGCCAGGTCAACATCTGGAAGGAGTTTGTGTCTGTGTGGGTTTTCTCCGGGCACTCCGGTTTCCTCCCACATCCCAAAAACATACAGATAAGTTAATTGGCTTCCCCCTAAATTGGCCGTAGACTATGATACATACACTACATGATACATACATAGACATATGACTATGGTAGGGACTAGATTGTGAGCCCCTCTGAGGGACAGTTAGTGACAAGACAATAAACTCTGTACAGCGCTGCGCTGCGTGATATGTCGGCGCTATATACAGTAAATACTTAAATAAATAAAATAAATACATATTGCATGTAGCTAGGCTTTATTTTGGAATTTAATTCTATAAGCCATAACATTTGTTGTGTTAATATGTAGTGGACAGATATCTACTCCACAGGTTCTCAGATTTCCATTGGTCCCAGCATGCATTTTGCAGCACAGTGAATACTTTTACAACTGTGTGATTTACCAGCTTGTGCCACTTGCTGGCTAAAACAGATTAAAATTGGATTCTGCTATCCTAGTAATGACTTTGGGTCATCTATTGATTGCCTGTATTTATTGGTCTGCTGCCTTCCTTGACTACACCTGTCTGCTCACAGTATTGACATTTGCTACTTCACCTGATTGACTGACGACTGTAAGTAGCCCCAAGAACCCGAGAGAGACATGGAGGAAAGGCCAAATCCCTTTGCAAGGAGTCCTGGTGAAAACTGGCCACTCAAAGTTCAGCCCTTACATCTATCTTTGCTGGAAACAGTGTCCACACAAAACCATGATAGGTCTAAACATCAGAGATTAGCATTATATTCTGTGCAAAACAACATGTAGTAGAACATTTCTATTTTACAATACACAGAGCAATAATTAGAATATAAAAGAAAACTTCAAATGTATATTAAATTACCATGGGTCACCTTTCCCAGATTGAAATAAGGAGTTAAAATGTATTAAAAAAAACACACAATCTTTCATATCATATCCTATTACCCAGAGTCCCCGGCAGCTCCTGTACTATGTGATGGATGAGAAGGTCCAGACATCCTGACAGGTATTCGTTGACGCTTTGCTGCTCCTTTCCTGGTGTGGTTTTCCGGCTGTCTCTTTCAATGTACATCACAAGTCTGAAAATAGGTAAATGTAAAAGATTAGACATTCTGACAAAATAAAATAAAATATAATTTTTTCCAATGTCACTAAAGTCAAGCTGAGGACAACAGGAAAGATCTGAAGCACAGAGCAAGCACAAAATGCGTTATCATTGCATTAAATGTGCTTCAATACTACAACATTTTCCTGAATTACAGGATGTTCATGCCAGGAATATGTTCTACAAACCCACATGAAATTTATATTTTGCATTCATTAATTGATACTTTCTTATTAAAAACAATGACAGGTCAATCAGGTGTAATCATTTAATACCAAAAGTAAGAAGAACAGTAAATTACATTTTTTGTAGCTCACAGGAAGTAGGTAGTAAATAACTAAGACCTCCACCTACTAACAGGAAGCTACAAAGGCACTGGAGGTGTCATGCATGGAAGTGCACTGCTGTGCAAAGTGGTTTTCGAATTGAAAGCGTTACTTCCAATGCTAATTGTAACGTGCAGTGCATGCAGATTTGCACTGAATGCAGAATGTCACTGTTGTGGAAATACTGAACACCAAACCACGGGATAAAGGTGAAATAAAGTAAAGGTTTATTTACAAAGTGCAGGATATATACATGTGAAAATGCAGTTGGTGCATGAACATAAATACAAGCGTATGCAAGTAATCTGTACAAGTAGCAATATGATTGCAAACAACTGGTAATACAATAGCAGGGAGAATGTCTTCTGATCAGAAATACAACAACCCATTGAATATAAATATACAGTGTGCACACAGTGAACCCCGGACCCTCTCTAACTAAGCTAACTAACTAAAATACAGTATATACACAGGATAATATACATTCAAGCGCAGGACAAATGCAGCAGGCAATAGGTTAGTCAACAAGCTGAGATCAGATATCAGGACGTCTAGCAATACAATCGGTAAGCAGTAGAATAGTCAGAAAAAGCCAATATCATACACAGGGAAGTCAAGCAAACAGTAATCAGGAAAACATACAAACAGGTACAGGTAACAGGAATCGAGAATCAAATAATACAAATCAAGGACCAAGTAACAAAGTAGTGACCAGAACACAGGCTCTAGGGCTATCCACATCAATGAACTAGCAAAGGTGTTCTGTTGGAGCTGGACTTATATACTCTGCAGGATGGTCATGCGACATCTTCAAATGCTGCAGAAACACAGTTGTTGAGTACAGAGACCTCTGCTGGTGGGCAGAGGGAACTTCAGGAGGATTGCAAAAATGTTCTTGCTGAGAGAGGTGACATCTGCTGGTGAACAGAGGAAGCCCATGCGAAAGTTCACAAATGTCATCAGCAGGAACAGATCGTGACACTAATACTTACAATTGACAAAACTCAACATGGCTGCCAGTTCAGTTTTGGGTTTATATTATGTTACTGTTCATGAATCCATAATTAGAGTCACTGGTCAAAAATGATATCCATGTCAGAGTTGCCAGGCAAAAACAATTGTTAAAAGGAACATAAATACTAAATATATACATTAAAACAATGTTTATTTATTTTCTCAAGCAAGCCTCTGTTACTGTTCCTTTGGCCATGAAATGAATATGGACATAGGAGAGCTGTGGGTGGGAGTGGTACACAATCACTGGCTTCATAGTTTTGTATTGTAGCACAAAGCTTGCAGCGGTAGCAGTGCAATACATCAGATCACATACATTAGGACCCATTCTAAATGTTTTGAAGGAATTCAGGGTAAGTGCACCTAAAAATGCATGTTTGTATTTTTAATGTTTCTAGTCCCTGGATGGAAGCTGCTGTTTCCTCAGGAACAGAGAACAGCCAACTGATACAATGTACAATTTTTCAAAGATGCTAAAGAGTAATCAAACCCTTTGTACCTAGTGATTAGACACGTGCAACATTCAAGGATGGGGACTTCTATGTATATCATTCTTTTAAAGCAGGGGTAGGGAACCTATAGCTCAGGAGCCAGATGTGGCTCTTTTAATGGCTGCATCGGGCTCACAGACAAATCAGTAGGGGTTGATTCACTAAGCTACACTGCTCAAGCAGCTCAGCTTAGTGTGGCAGCACAAGTACAGTTTTCAAGGTAGGCACGCTACTGCTGTGGCATGCACTACTAACTTACTCGCCCTCCCTCCAAAACTAACAGCTGCTCCAAATGTCCCACTCTGGACCCTGTCAGGTCTTTGTAGGACAAGATCCCCGCACTTTGATTGGCCCAATAGGCTGCGAGGATCTCGTCCTACAAAGTGAATCAACCCCCAAGTCAGCTAGCTAATTGTACAAGCTGTTAGTCGGTATTTCTCCTGTCTGGCTCTCAGGGAAATTGCTGAAATTTAAGAGAAGCTGAAGACGTGTCTGACACTTCCACTGCCCGGTGGATGAACTGTATACACATCACCATAGCAACAGGGATGTGAGCCCTCTGTTGCGCATGCACATTGTCCCAGTTTGAATCATATTGTATGGCTCGCAGGGAAATACATTTTAAAATATGTGGTGTTTATGGCTCTCAGCCAAAAAGGTTCATGACCCCTGTTTTAAAGGGACACTTGAGCCAGGAATAAAAAAATCAGTTTTACTTTCCTGGGGCTTCTACCAGCCCCCTGCAGCCATCCTGTGCCCTAACAGTCACTCACAGAGCCTGTGGTCCCCCGCTGCCAGCTAGTTTCGTTTTCGCTAACAGGCCCGACAGGCTTGGCCACGCGTATTTTTCTTTGCGTCTGTGCAGGACACTATTGAGAACGGGAGCATGAAGAAGGATATGCATGGTCAAGCCTGCGCAGGCGCAGAAAGCACCCAGACTCCCTGTCAGCAAAAACAAAACTAGCTGGCAGCAGGGGACCAGAGGCTCCGTGAGAGACTGCGAGGGCACGGGACAGCTGCAGGGGGCTGGTAGAAGCCCCAGGCAAGTAAAACTGATTTTTTTATTCCTTACTTAAGTGTCCTTTTAAACTGCAACAATGGATAATCTGAGTATCTATAGCCAGAATGCAAGATATGTTCAGTGGATGTGGGAAAAGGCAGCTCCTAAGTAGGGACTTTTGCAGCACACTTGTAAACAAAGTGATATGTGAAATTACTCTTGTGAGTTCACCTGTCCATTACTTGTAAAACAATTTTATGCAAATTACTAATAATTTTGTTATTATTTGATGAAACAAAGCTTACAGGAAGTAAAGGTAAAAGAGCTTATACTTGGACACAAAAGAATACACAAAATGGGCCAGCTGCAGAGAAAATGAATATGCACAGGTTTAAACCATTAGTTTGATAAACAACCCCATTAGATACTGTATCTGTTTCACAATGTGTTTAAAAAAAATCTCTAGTCCTCATTAACTTCAAAGTGTTTTCAGCGAAGCATAATATATTTCTTAACATGCACATTTGGGTTTTCTCTTTCCAGTTTGAATCAAATTTGTACTAGACAAGGGTTGCATGGCAGAAATAAAGGACCACTCCAGTGAAAGAAGTAAGCAATTCAAATCTGACAGAACTGACAGGTTTTGGACTAGCCCATCTCCTCATAGGGTATTCTCAGGGTTTTCTTTGTTTTCAAAAGCATTTCCTGAATGGCAGTTGAACTTCCAAAATAGTAAGAAACCAGCCAGCCTCTCTGCTCACTTGTTCACTTTATTTTGTCAGTTGGACTTTGCAACTGCCGTTCAGAAAATGCTTCTGACAGCAAAGAAACTCTGAGAATCCCCCATGAGGAGATGGACTAGTCCAAACCCTGTTGATTCTGTCAGATTTGAACGGCTTACTTTGCTCACTGGAGCGATCCTTTAACTGATTCATGAAGGAGAAGCTAACTGTACAGTATATAAATTATTTAGTCAAGATATTATACCTATGGAGCGTAAAGGTGTGCAGACACTTAGAAAAATCTGAATCTTAGAAAAATAAAGACAATAAAAAAAATAAAGACGGATCATCAGAGTCAAAGAATCAGTAATATTCAAAGAAAAAAAATACACTGCAGACACTTTGTCCCAAAGAACTGGTCCTCCACTACTCCCTCAGCATTGCTGCCAGCCTCAGATAACTGTCAGACTATAGGCTCTACAGCTTCTGAACACCGCAGTGGTAATTGTGGTAGCTGCCCTTATCTGCCAGCCTGGTATTTGGCAGAATGAAGATCCCTGGTTGGAAGACAGTGGCATTCAGGAAGAAGAGGGGTCTCAATCAGTGAAGAGGAAGAAGTCTGCCTTAAAGAAACTCTGAAGTCTCTTTTTTTTTTTTAAACTGTTTTTGTCATAAAATCCTCTTAACCACTTAAGGACCACAGTCTTTTCGCCCCTTAAGGACCAGAGCCTTTTTCTCCATTCAGACCACTGCAGCTTTCACGGTTTATTGCTCGGTCATACAACCTACCACCTAAAGAAATTTTACCTCCTTTTCTTGTCACTAATACAGCTTTCTTTTGCTGCTATTTGATTGCTGCTGCGAGTTTTCGTTTTTATTATATTCATCAAAAAAGACATGAATTTTGGCAAAAAAATGACTTTTTTAACTTGCTGTGCTGACATTTTTCAAATAAAGTAAAATTTCCTATACATTTGAGCGCGAAAGTTATTCTGCTACATGTCTTTGATAAAAAAAAAAAACATTCAGTGTATATTTATTGGATTGGGTAAAAGTTATAGCGTTTACAAACTATGGTGCCAAAAGTGAATTTTCCCATTTTCAAGCATCTCTGACTTTTCTGCGCACCTGTCAGGTTTCATGAGGGGCTAAAATTCCAGGATAGTACAAATACCCCCCAAATGACCCCATTTTGGAAAGAAGACATCCCAAAGTATTCAGTGAGAGGCATGGTGAGTTCATAGAAGATTTTATTTTTTGTCACAAGTTAGCGGAAAATGACACTTTCTGACAAAAAAAAAGAAAAAAAAAAGTTTCCATTTCTTCTAACTTGCGACAAAAAAAAAAAATGAAATCTGCCACGGACTCACTATGCTCCTCTCTGAATACCTTGAAGTGTCTACTTTCCAAAATGGGGTCATTTGTGGGGTGTGTTCACTGTCCTGGCATTTTGGGGGGTGCCTAATTGTAAGCACCCCTGTAAAGCCTAAAGATGCTCATTGGACTTTTGGCCCCTTAGCGCAGTTAGGCTGCAAAAAAGTGCCACACATGTGGTATTGCCGTACTCAGGAGAAGTAGTATAATGTGTTTTGGGGTGTATTTTTACACATACCCATGCTGGGTGGGAGAAATATCTCTGTAAATGACAATTGTTTTATTTTTTTTACACACAATTGTCTATTTATAGAGATATTTCTCCCACTCAGCATGGGTATGTGGAAAAATACACCCCAAAACACATTATACTACTTCTCCTGAGTACGGCGATACCACATGTGTGGCAGTTTTTTGCACCCTAACTACGCTAAGGGGCCCAAAGTTCAATGAGTACCTTTAGGATTTCACAGGTCATTTTGAGAAATTTCGTTTCAAGACTACTCCTCACGGTTTAGGGCCCCTAAAATGCCAGGACAGTATAGGAACCCCACACATTACCCCATTTTAGAAAGAAGACACCCCAAGATATTCCGTTAGGAGTATGGTGAGTTCATAGAAGATTTTTTTTTTTTGTCACAAGTTAGCGGAAATTGATTTTAATTGTTTTTTTTCACAAAGTGTCATTTTCCGCTAACTTGTGACAAAAAATAAAATCTTCTATGAACTCACCGTACTCCTAACGGAATACCTTGGGGTGCCTTCTTTCTAAAATGGGGTCATTTGTGGGGTTCCTATACTGCCCTGGCATTTTAGGGGCCCTAAACCGTGAGGAGTAGTCCTGAAACCAAATGTCGCAAAATGACCTGTGAAATCCTAAAGGTACTCATTGGACTTTGGGCCTCTTAGCGCACTTAGGGTGCAAAAAAGTGCCACACATGTGGTACCGCCGTACTCAGGAGAAGTAGTATAATGTGTTTTGGGGTGTATTTTTACACATACCCATGCTGGGTGGGAGAAACATCTCTGTAAATGACAATTGTTTGATTTTTTTTACACACAATTGTCCATTTACAGAGAGATTTCTCCCACCCAGCATGGGTATGTGTAAAAATACACCCCAAAACACAATATACTACTTCTTCTGAGTACGGCGATACCACGTGTGACACTTTTTTGCAACCTAGGTGCGCTAAGGGGCCTAACGTCCTATTCACAGGTCATTTTGAGGCATTTGGATTCTAGACTACTGCTCACGGTTTAGGGCCCCTAAAATGCCAGGGCAGTATAGGAACCTCACAAGTGACCCCATTTTAGAAAGAAGACACCCCAAGGTATTCTGTTAGGAGTATGGTGAGTTCATAGAAGATTTTTTTTTTGTCACAAGTTAGCGGAAAATGACACTTTGTGAAAAAAAAAACAATACATATCAATTTCCGCTAACTTGTGACAAAAAATAAAATCTTCTATGAACTCATCATACACCTAACAGAATACCTTGGGGTGTCTTCTTTCTAAAATGGGGTCACTTGTGGGGTTCCTATACTGCCCTGGCATTTTAGGGGCCCTAAACCGTGGGGAGTAGTCTTGAACCCAAATGTCTCAAAATGACCTGTGAAATCCTAAAGGTACTCATTGGACTTTGGGCCCCTTAGCACAGTTAGGCTGCAAAAAAGTGTCACACATGTGGTATCGCCGTACTCAGAAGAAGTAGTATAATGTGTTTTGGGGTGTATTTTTACATATAACCATGCTGGGTGGGAGAAATATCTCTGTAAATGACACATTTTTGATTTTTTTTTACACACAATTGTCCATTTACAGAGAGATTTCTCCCACCCAGCATGGGTATGTGTAAAAATACACCACAAAACACATTATACTACTACTCCTGAGTATGGCCATACCACATGTGTGACACTTTTTTGCAGCCTAGGTGCGCTAAGGGGCCCAACGTCCTATTCACAGGTCATTTTGAGGCATTTGTTTTCTAGACTACTCCTCACGGTTTAGGGCCCCTAAAATGCCAGGGCAGTATAGGAACCCCACAAGTGACCCCATTTTAGAAAGAAGACACCCCAAGGTATTCCGTTAGGGGTATGGTGAGTTCATAGAAGATTTTATTTTTTTGTCACGAGTTAGTGAAAAATGACACTTTGTGAAAAAAACAATAAAAATCCAATTTTACGCTAACTTTTGACAAAAAATAAAATCTTCTATGAACTCATCATACACCTAACAGAATACCTTGGGGTGTCTTCTTTCTAAAATGGGGTCACTTGTGGGGTTCCTATACTGCCCTGGCATTTTACGGGCCCAAAACTGAGAGTAGTCTGGAAACCAAATTTCTCAAAATGACTGTTCAGGGGTATAAGCATCTGCAAATTTTGATGACAGGTGGTCTATGAGGGGGCAAATTTTGTGGAACCGGTCATAAGCAGGGTGGCCTCTTAGATGACAGGATGTTTTGGGCCTGATCTGATGGATAGGAGTGCTAGGGGGGTGACAGGAGGTGATTGATGGGTGTCTCAGGGGGCGGTTAGAGGGGAAAATAGATGCAATTAATGCACTGGGGAGGTGATCGGAAGGGGGTCTGAGGGGGATCTGAGGGTTTGGCCGAGTGATCAGGAGCCCACACAGGGCAAATTAGGGCCTGATCTGATGGGTAGGTGTGCTAGGGGGTGACAGGAGGTGATTGATGGGTGTCTCAAGGTGTGATTAGAGGGGGGAAATAGATGCAAGCAATGCACTAGCGAGGTGATCAGGGCTGGGGTCTGAGGACGTTCTGAGGTGTGGGCGGGTGATTGGGTGCCCGCAAGGGACATATTAGGGTCTAATCTGATGGGTAACCGTGACAGGTGGTGATAGGGGGTGATTGATGGGTAATTAGTGGGTGTTTAGAGGAGAGAAGAGATGTAAACACTGCACTTGGGAGGTGATCTGATGTCGGATCTGCGGGCGATCTATTGATGTGGGTGGGTGATCAGATTGCCCGCAAGGGGCAGGTTAGGGGCTGATTGATGGGTGGCAGTGACGGGGGGTGATTGATGGGTGGCAGTGACAGGGGGTGATTGACAGGTGATCAGTGGGTTATTACAGGGAATAACAGATGTAAATATTGCACTGGCGAATTGATAAGGGGGGGGGGTCTGAGGGCAATCTGAGCGTGTGGGCGGGTGATTGGGTGCCCGCAAGGGGCAGATTAGGGTCTAATCTGATGGGTAACAGTGACAGGTGGTGATAGGGGGTGATTGATGGGTAATTAGTGGGTGTTTAGAGGAGAGAAGAGATGTAAACACTGCACTTGGGAGGTGATCTGATGTCGGATCTGCGGGCGATCTATTGGTGTGGGTGGGTGATCAGATTGCCCGCAAGGGGCAGGTTAGGGGCTGATTGATGGGTGGCAGTGACAGGGGGTGATTGATGGGTGGCAGTGACAGGGGGTGATTGATAGGTGATTGACAGGTGATCAGTGGGTTATTACAGGGAATAACAGATGTAAATATTGCACTGGCGAATTGATAAGGGGGGGTCTGAGGGCAATCTGAGCGTGTGGGCGGGTGATTGGGTGCCCGCAAGGGGCATATTAGGGTCTAATCTGATGGGTAACAGTGACAGGTGGTGATAGGGGGTGATTGATGGGTAATTAGTGGGTGTTTAGAGGAGAGAAGAGATGTATACACTGCACTTGGGAGGTGATCTGATGTCGGATCTGCGGGCGATCTATTGGTGTGGGTGGGTGATCAGATTGCCTGCAAGGGGCAGATTGATTGGTGGCAGTGACAGGGGGTGATTGATGGGTGGCAGTGACAGGGGTGATTGATGGGTGGCAGTGACAGGGGGTGATTGATAGGTGATTGACAGGTGATCAGTGGGTGATTAATGGGTGGCAGTGACAGGGGGTGATTGATGGGTGGCAGTGACAGGGGGTGATTGACAGGTGATCAGTGGGTTATTACAGGGAATAACAGATGTAAATATTGCACTGGCGAATTGATAAGGGGGGGTCAGAGGGCAATCTGAGCGTGTTGGCGGGTGATTGGGTGCCCGCAAGGGGCAGATTAGGGTCTGATCTGATAGGTAAAAGTGACAGGTGGTGATAGGGGGTGATTGATGGGTGATTGATGGGTAATTAGTGGGTGTTTAGAGGAGAGAATAGATGTAAACAATGGATTTGGGAGGTGATCTGATGTCGGATCTGCGGGCGATCTATTGGTGTGGGTGGGTGATCAGATTGCCCGCAAGGGGCAGGTTAGGGGCTGATTGATGGGTAGCAGTGACAGGGGGTGATTGACGGGTGATTGACAGGTGATTGACAGGTGATCAGGGGGGATAGATGCATACAGTACACGGGGGGAGGGGGTCTGGGGGGGGTCTGGGGAGAATCTGAGGGGTGGGGGGGTGATCAGGAGGGGGCAGTGGGCAGGGGGGGATAAAAAAAAATAGCGTTGACAGATAGTGACAGGGAGTGATTGATGGGTGATTAGGGGGGTGACTGGGTGCAAACAGTGGTCTGGGGGGTGGGCAGGGGGGGGGGTCTGAGGGGTGCTCTGGGCGATCAGGGGGCGGGGGGGGGGAAATCAGTGTGCTTGGGTGCAGACTAGGGTGGCTGCAGCCTGCCCTGGTGGTCCCTCGGACACTGGGACCACCAGGGCAGGAGGCAGCCAGTATAATAGGCTTTGTATACATTACAAAGCCTATTATACATATGTGCAGCGGCGATCCGGGTGCTAGTAACCCGCCGGCGCTTCCGAACGGCCGGCGGGTTACTACGAGCGGTGGGCGGAGCGAGTCCCCGGCGGCTGATCGCGTCACGAATGACGCGATCGCCGCATAGCCACTCCCGCAGCCGCCCCCGCCGATGGGCGTATTGCGGTCGTTTGGGCCCGGACTTTGCCGCCGCCCATCGGCTGGGGGCGGTCCTCAAGTGGTTAAGCATGAATCCACCAGTAAAATCGCCCCATCCCCGCGGCAGATGAGTGATTTATTACAGCGAAATAGACCTGAAAAGTTCTACGACTTTACAGGTCGCAGATTCTGCTGCCCTGGAGAGGCAGAGCTTTGAGCTGCAGCTCTGGCTCTCCGCAATCAATCTCCGCGGGTCTCCGCCTCCTCTCCGCCCCTCTCAGTGAAATAAGACTGAGAGGGGTGGGGAGAAGCAGCGATCAGCAGAGATTGACTGCGGAGGAGGGAGAGCTACAACTCAAAGCTCTGCCTCTTCAAGGAAGTAAGCCCTGTGAGCCCGGGAACTTTGCAGGGCTATTCCTCTGTAATAAATCTTTCATCTGCCGTGGGGATGCAGCAATTCAACTGGGGCATTCATACTTCAGAGGTTTTATGACAAAAACAGGTAAAAAAAAAAGAGACTTCAGAGTCTCTTTAATACTGGCTTTTTTTCTTATGCTTTTCTCGGATTTACAAGTCCTACTCCATAGAGCCAAATTAATCCATGCCATGCACTGATGAGGATCAAATAATCCGAAACAGTCTGTATGCATGTTGGATTATTATGGCTCTGTACATATTAACAAGCTGACACATCATTGCATTCCAGCGGTTCTGGAGGTGTGTTTAGCTTCTAAGGGTACAATGGTTAATTTGCATATATTCAGCAGTGGTGCCTGGGAGACATCTCAAGCTCACTCCAACCTGAATTATCGCAAATTCTTTCTGTGTTAGGAAAGCAAACTTTTGTTTTTCTATTCTACATTGAAGTACAAAATAGCACACAACTAGAAACGCCCGCTTGAATAAAAATCCAAGCAATTATGTATTTGACAGATTACTGTGGCTTACAGATCAATGAACTAAGTAAATATAAATTACTGTGGTTGTAATAAAGTCCATCCCCTTTGACAATTCAAGCCCCTGTTGGTCCTCTCAAATACAAGAGCCCAGCTTAATTTACTCACACTTCCACTTTCCTTGATTACATTTGCCTCAAACTCAGGAAACAAAGAATGCTGCAGACATTCCGATTTTAAAGTGAAACTTAGCCTTTCTTGTTTACAATACATGTCCAATTCCACAATATAGTGCTGGTTGTTTGCGGTACAACATTTTGATTAAAAGAAAAAGTATACTTGCTGGCAAAAATGTTCCATACTATAAGGTAATTTGCACTGAACCACAATACTTCACTAGCAGCTGCTACTATGTTAATTAACATACTTACATAACTATGTTAAATACTATAGTAGTCACCGCTTTTGAAGTTTCGCGGTCGCAATACTTCACAGGACCATCCGCACTTAAAGCTATGGAAGCAATGCACGTAACTAAGAAAGGCACGCTCCTTAAATAGCAACGTGTGCGGCTATATAAGGTGTGCATAGCGGCCACCTTTTTTTTTTTTTTTTTACGAGCGCTCCCTCACATTAAGCTGCGCTGCTTTAGCAGCGCAACTTAAAGCGGAATATAACCCTGCATTTCAACTTCTACTAAAACATTATTTACAGCATATTATATGCAACCAGCATTTTTTTTTTACTAGACCAGCATTGGAAGGGTTAAACACAGAGGTTTAAAGTTCCGTGGAGAGATATGCAGAAGTTCAGATAGATACATTTTAACTAAATAGAATGTAACAAGTGATAAATGTTACACACTCTTTGGCTGTTCTCCAGCTCCTCAGTCAGAGAGATGAGTCACATTCAACACTTAGATAAATGTATGTAAACAAAATGTATCTATTTCAGCTTCGGATGCGTCTGCAGAAATCTAAAGGGACTTTAAAGGGACACTTAAGTCGAACAAAAAAAATGAGTTTTACTCACCTGGGGCTTCTAATAGCCCCCTGCAGCTGTCCGGTGCCCTCGCCGTCTCCCTCCGATCCTCCTGGCCCCGCCGGCAGCCACTTACTGTTTCAGTGACAGGAGCTGACAGGCTGGGGACGCGAGTGATTCTTCGCGTTTCCAGACACATTAGCACCCTCTATGCTGCTATATGGTATATGATATATGCTATAGTAGCATAGATGGCGCTATTGTGGCCAGGAACGCGAAGAATCACTCGCGTCCCCAGCCTGTCAGCTCCTGTGACCGAAACAGGAAGTGGCTGCCGGCGGGGCCAGGAGGATCGGAGGGAGACGGCGAGGGCACCGGACAGCTGCAGGGGGCTATTGGAAGCCCTAGGTGAGTAAAACTCATTTTTTTTGTTTGACTTAAGTGCCCCTTTAAAGCTGTGTGTAACCCTTCCAATGCTGGTCTAGTAAAAAAAAAAATGCTGGTTGCATATAATATACTGTAAATAATGTTTTAGAGCAAAGTTGAAATGCAGGGTTATATTCCGCTTTAATGAATCAAGCCCCATGACTGCTTGATCCCTTGAACCTATGGAAATCCCCAGACACTGTGGCCCATGTGCAATTAACTTTTTCTCCTGAGTTTTCTCCTAAAAAGTTGCTTTTATTCAACCAGCAAGTCATTTTGTGACGGGAAATTACTCGGTGTCTCCCAAAAGATAAGACGATGCACAAGACGCATTATTGTGGGAAAAGAAAAAAAACATTTTTCAACTTTTATTTACATTTGAGCAAAAAGTGTACAGTCCAAAATTATTCATACCCTTCTCAATAATCAATAGAAAAGCCTATTACAGCAATCAAACGCTTCTGTTACCAGCAGTGGCTGGTTAAGGGCTCTGCCTCTGACACAGGAGACCAGGGTTCGAATCTCTGCTCTGACTGTTCAGTAAGCCAGCACCTATTTCAGTAGAAGACCTTAGGCAAGTCTCCCTAACACTGCTACTGCATATAGAGCGTGTCCTAGTGGCTGCAGCTCTTGCGCTTTGAGTCCGCCAGGAGAAAAGCGCAATATAAATGTTCTGTGTTTGTTGTGGTTTGTTTGTTTGTAACAAACACGGAAGAGACAGCTGCGGTGAACAGCGATACCACCGCAGCTGCCTTCATCTCCTTGCCTAGTGATCTGTCCGGTCCTCGGGGCGTCTAGCACGCCGAGGACGGATTTGTAAGCAGCACATAGGGTTGCAATGTCGCGTGCGCGCATAGACGCAACCTTTATGCGGGGAGGAGGCGCGTCAGCTGACCGGCTGGTCGGCTGACGTCAGAGGAGACGCTCGCCGCTCCTCATTGGTTGATGAGAGGGGGCGTGCCGGGAAGGTCTCCTCTGCTTCAAAAGCCTGGCTGAATCACTCGCAACTTGTCTGCTGTTGTGAATACTCTGTGTTACCACTCAGACCCTTAGATAGATCCGGTGTGCTTTGATCCGGGAGGAAACCGGGGATTTCACACAGTGATAGGATTCTTTGATAGCCATAATGATAATTGAATATTGTATTATTTGTGTATAACTCTTGCTTGCTCTGACTATTTGTAACGATTGTGGAATCGTCTCCGTGGTCAGCGCACCAGACGTGCGCTGACGCGGCGGATTTCCTCCACAAGCGTATTATTGCGGACACCCAGGCTAGGTGCTATGCACCCGCAGAGGGCAATTCCCACCGGCAGATAGCGCTGTGGAGTGCAGGCGAACACAGCCGCTGCACAGCCACAGATGCCAAATGGGAATTGTACAGATCCGGGACAAGGTACAATCAGGCAGGGCTGGATAGCCCACAGGGAACAGAGAAAAAGGACAGAACCAATGTGTGCCCACCAAATTAGTCGCCACCCAGCGACGTCGAACACACAACGGCGGAAACGAAGTAGGAAACGCAATCGCAAGAATGGCGATTGCCAATAGCGACACAAGACTGAGCAGGACAGAGCACAAGGGTAGCAAAGGCACAGCAAATCATACAAAGAGAAAGATAAAGAAAATAACAAATGCTAGCTGAACGCGAACACCGCACTCATTCGCAACAGTGCACGCGTTCGTGCGCGGTCTCCGCGTGTTACGCACAACAGAGACAAGCACGCCTAACTAACCAAAGACAGACAAACACGAAACAGAGAACGCGAGCGCTTGCTTAATGGTTACCTCACCGAGCCTACAGCAAGCGTTTCGAATCAGACAAGACAGACACACGAAAACAGGGACAAGCGACAGAAGGATCCCCAGCGCTAGCGAAAAGTGGCTAGCGCGATCCCAGAAGACAGAACAAAAGGATCCCCAGCGCTAGCGAAAAGTAGCTAACGCGATCCCAGGAGACAGAGTAGCAGAACAGAAGGATCCCCAGCGCTAGCGAAAAGTGGCTAGCGCGATCCCAGAAGACAGAACAGAAGGATCCCCAGCGCTAGCGAAAAGTAGCTAGCGCGATCCTAGGAGACAGAGTAGCAGAACAGAAGGATCCCCAGCGCTAGCGAAAAGTGGCTAGCGCGATCCCAGAAGACAGAACAGAAGGATCCCCAGCGCTAGCGAAAAGTGGCTGGCGCGATCCAAACACACGGCAGACAGAACAGATGAGGTAGGCAGAAACAACCGCTGTTCCAACCTACACTCCAGACTCAATCAGAAGGATCCACAGCCGCTAACGCTAGGGCTTGTGCGATCCAAACACAAGACAGACGGAACAGGCAAAACAGATAATGCAATCCTAACTGCACTAGGGAAATTGCCTAGTGCATTCCCACGAATTACACTAAGATAACCTTAACAAACTGGAATGGCTGACACTCCAGGAGTGTCCATCAGGAACAGACCATGAAAGGGAAATGTCCAGCAAAGCATTCTGGGAGCAGAATGCTTTTATAGTGCCAGTCATCAAAAGAAGGCAGGTATCGGATTTGCATGACTAATGTATGCAAATCCCTCAGCAACACAAGCTGCACAACTGACAGAAGGTCTCCTTTCCAGAGTCCTGCAGCAAGCAAACCTAAACAATGGTCAAAAGGCTGCCTGCATGCGCAGGCAGCTGAGCGGATTCTCACACTATTCTTACTCTCCGTGATTCTGTACTTCTGCCCATCTGATCTTGTTGCTGACTCTGCCTGTTATAACCTTCTTGCCTCTGCCTTCTGACTTTGTACCGTATCTGCCAGTCTGTTGCCAACTTGTTTAAGTCTGACCACTCTACTCTCACCAGACAGCCCTAGTCTCTGGTGAGGGTTTTTGTACTGTTAGTGCCCACCCGCTCCTCTGGTGTGGCATAGCTATCCTATCAGTACTACTGTTGCACCAAGCACTCAATCTTCCTGTCACATATTGCTATTGTTGTCACAACAGCTTCTGATATACCGGTATTATTGGTGATTCTGCAGATCACCATATAATCAGATATATATCTGCATTATAGGTGATACTGCAGATCACCTAATAATCAGAATTCTGTTACTTGCTGATACCAATCGTTACAGCTTCCTATAATTGCAGACCAGCTTTTTGTATGTCTCCACGGGTATTTTTGCCCATTCATGTTTAGCAATGAGCTCAAAATCTTACAGGTTGGAGGGTCTTCTTGCCATCACCCTGATCTTTAGCTCCCTCCACAGATTCTTAATTGGATTCAAGTCAGGATTCTGGCTGGGCCACTCCAAAACGTTAATGTTGTTGTCTTCTAACCATTTCTTCACCACTTTAACTGTGTGTTCTGGGTCACTTTTCCTTCTGAAATGTACACTGGTGCCAAAGGTCAAGTTTCTCTGCAGACTGCCTGATGTTGTCATTGAGAATCCTCATGTATTGGTCTTTTTTCATGGTGCTGTTTACTGGGATTAGGTTTTCTGGTACATTGGCTGAAAAACACCCCCAAAGCATTAGGTTCCCACCACCATGTTTGACAGTGGGAATGGAATTCTTTGGGTTGAAGGCTTCTTCTTTTTTACGCCAAATGAAGGAAACATCATTGTGCCAAAACAATTCAATTTTTGTTTCATCTGACCATAATGCAGAAGGACCAGAAGTCTTTTTCTTTGTCCAGATGAGCATTTGCAAAGGCCAAACAAGCTTTTGTGTGCCTTATCTAGTGAAGTAGCGTCCTCCTTAGTCTGCATCCATGAAACCCAGCAGTGAGCATTGTCCATTGGATTGTCTGCCATGAGATATTGCCTCCAGCAAAGCCCAGATTCACCAGGATGGCCTTGTTGGTGATCCTTGGATTCTTTTTCACCTCTCTCACTATCCTCCTGGCCACCACAGGTGTCACTTTTGACTTCCGACCACGTCCTCTGAGATTTTCCACAGTGCAGAACATCTTGTATTTTTAATAATACTTTGCACTGTACCCATTGGAACTTAAAAAAAACATTTAGAAATTGCCTTGTAGCCCTTTCCACAATGCACAGCTGCAGGTCCTCACTGAGCTCCTTTGTCTTAGCCATGACTGTCCACAAACCAAATGCAGAGAGCTGCTGTTTTTCACCTGTTAAGTTGTTTAAAACAGTTGTTCCGAATTAATCAGGGTAATTAGGATGCTTTAGAACCGCTTGGGCTATTTGTGGAAAAATCCCATTCCAGACTGTGACAGTTTGTGAAGGGTGAGAATCATTTTGGACTTGACACTTTTTGCTCAAATGTAAATAAAACCTGAGAAAAGTAATTTTTCCAAAATAATGCCTCTTGTACATCGTCTTATTATCTTTTTGGAGACACCTATGTCATCTCCTGTCAAAAAATTACTTGCTGGTTGAATAGAAGTAACTTTAAGTCAAAAAGTAACTAAGTCAAAATTTGCCAGGGGTATGAATAGTTATGGACAGCATTGTGTGTGTGTGTGTATGTATATATATATATATATATATATATATATATATATATATATATATATATATATACATCCTACTAATATAATAAATGGGAAAGTTCGGATGTTTGGATGTTTGTTACTCGATCACGCAAAAATGGCTGGACGGATTTGAATGGAATTTGGCACACACATAGTACATTACCTGGAATGAAGTATAGGATACTTTGTATTCCCATAACCAAAAAGGGGCGGAGACAAATACAAATTTCACTGGAAAATGTAAACAGCAGCCATTCTTACACTGGTAATGGCAGGGTTCTCAAACTTTGCACAGTTGGTTACTGGGTGACTGGGGTTAATATTCAGAAAAGTGGGTGGAGCCTACAAAAGGCAATCAAAAATTACCTATTGATTTTTCAGGGGAATATTTCATTGCCGCCATTCTTGCACTGTTAATGGCACAAGCCTCAAACCTGGTACAGTTGATCATTGGGTGACTAGGGTTCAATTTATAAAAGGGGTGGAGCCACAAACAGCCAATATGAGTTGTTTCATTTTAATGCAGGTTATTGATGCCAAAGACAGCAAAGCTCACAAACTTGGTCATTGAGTAATTGATTCATTGGCGTCAATTCACCAGAGGTTACCAACCTATTTATCTCTTGGGAGGTAATTTACCTCCTGTGATATCTCCAAATAGCAATTCTCCAGAAGTATAGGGGAAAATATCGACAGAGAGAAATGCAAGAGATAAATGTGAGATAAGTATGAGATAAATAAGTGATAGTTAGTAGTTAGTTTTTCTCCAAATCACAATTCACCAGGGAAGAAAGGGGGTGTGGCCATTCGTTATTTTTTCATCTCTTTATCCCCTGAATGAACCTGGAGATATCGTGGTTTTCACACAGCAGCTGCTGTGTGGAAGATGGAGCCTTTTGAGCTTACTCTGTTAGGCCTGGTGCACATCAAAAACCGCTAGCAGATCCGCAAAATGCTAGCAGATTTTAAAACGCTTTTTCTTATTTTTCTGTAGCGTTTCAGCTGGCATTTTGCGGTTTTGTGAAGCGTTTTTGGTGTAGTAGATTTCATGTATTGTTACAGTAAAGCTGTTACTGAACAGCTACTGTAACAAAAACAGTCTGGCAAACCGCTCTGAAGTGCCGTTTTTCAGAGCGGTTTGCGTTTTTCCTATACTTAACATTGAGGCAGAAACGCCTCCGCAATCCATAATCTGCAGCAGCCCGGGAGTATGCGTTTCTGCAAAAAACGCCTCCCGCTCTGGTCAAATGTAGAAAGGAGGCTGGCACCACCAGAAGTAGAAAAGTAAAAATTAGCTCTTTATTGATCAGTCATAAAATGATAGCATGGTCAAAAATAAGGCTTTGGCGGCGACAGCCCGCTGTTTCGAGCTGTTATAGCTCTTTCTCAAGCCGAACAGCCCATACAATGTTAGCAACAATTACCACACCCTTATATACTGGTCTATGCATCAATTAGCCAATCATTTCAAAATCAGAAACACCAATCAGAGTGCAAGGGCATGTGGATGGACCTGATGGGGAACAGGCAGTGTGTGATGTCATCAAAACATACCTCCCAGTCAGCTGACCAAGGACAGCCCATCGCAGCATGGTAGAGAAAGTTCCACATGTAAAAGCAGGAAGTGCATTGTAAACAAAGATCACATGCACCAATAGGGACAGGCTCCAACAGCCCACCCATCTTAATATGGCATGGTAAACGCGTACAAATGTCCGCATAATACGCGTCCTATAGACGCGATATCAATGCATAATAGCCGCCGTAACTCGCCATCCAAACGCATTATCAAAACAATGCGTACAAAAAGACGCATAATGCCTAATAATGGACGCTAAATAACCGCATACCGCTACTAATGCCAACGCAATAATAATGCGTACAAACCGACGTAAAAACGCCCCCTGGCCGCATAACTCTATAATGGACGCGTACAAAAAGACACATAACGCGTGGTACTGAACGCAACATAGTCGCATACTGTTCATACCAAATGCCACATTAATGCGAAAAAAACGTCGCAAAATTGCCTTCAGGGCGCATAAAAAATGGATGCACAAAAAGAGGATATAATGCATAGCATCATGGCGGGACTCAAATCAAGTCACGCCTAGAACTAATGCCCAACATTATACACGTGGAAATCGCATAACTAGAGAGAACAATTCTCACCAGGCCACAAAGTTCTTCCCTCCATCAGCTCACAGGGACTAAAGAAAAAGAAAAAGAAGAAGAAAAAAACACATCACTGCAAAAAGTATCAAAAATATTATAATGCTCCCAACCAGTACTCCACACCTCTTAGCACAGCATAATAGCTGCCTCTTATCATAGTAAATATCCCACATCACTATTTACAGATTCAACAGGAAAATTAAACACAAAAACTTAGATCATCACCAGCCGAGGACAGAAGTCATGCAAAACAGACATGGTACTTTTCCGTGCCTCAGTTGCCATCTTTGTAGCCATATAGCTAAAGGTGGGTCTTTCACGCATCCCACCACAGGGGAAAGATTCACGGTTAGACACAGATATACCTGTGATTCTAGTTACGTAGTGTATTTAATTAAATGCCCCTGTGGAATGGGATACGTGGGTATGACCACCAATGCTTTGAATGTCAGAATGTCTGGCCATAAGACAGCCATACGTGGCAAGGATATGACCCAGGCTGTGTCTAGCCATTTTGTTTCAGCTAGACACAATTTGTCCCAATTTAAAGTTCAGGTTATTGACAGCGTTCAAGTAATTGGCGAGGGAGATTAAATAGACAGGATGAGTTGGCCAAAAGAGAGGCCTGGTGGATTAAAAGGTTGCATGTAATGACAAAGGGAGGACTTAATAGGGAATACGATCTAAGTTTTTGTGTTTAATTTTCCTGTTGAATCTGTAAATAGTGATGTGGGATATTTACTATGATAAGAGGCAGCTATTATGCTGTGCTAAGAGGTGTGGAGTACTGGTTGGGAGCATTATAATATTTTTGATACTTTTTGCAGTGATGTGTTTTTTTCTTCTTCTTTTTCTTTTTCTTTAGTCCCTGTGAGCTGATGGAGGGAAGAACTTTGTGGCCTGGTGAGAATTGTTCCCTCTAGTTATGCGATTTCCACGTGTATAATGTTGGGCATTAGTTCTAGGCGTGACTTGATTTGAGTCCCGCCATGATGCTATGCATTATATCCTCTTTTTGTGCATCCATTTTTTATGCGCCCTGAAGGCAATTTTGCGACGTTTTTTTCGCATTAATGTGGCATTTGGTATGAACAGTATGCGACTATGTTGCGTTCAGTACCACGCGTTATGTGCCTTTTTGTACGCGTCCATTATAGAGTTATGCGGCCAGGGGGCGTTTTTACGTCGGTTTGTACACATTATTATTGCGTTGGCATTAGTAGCGGTATGCGGTTATCTAGCGTCCATTATTACGCATTATGCGTCTTTTTGTACGCATTGTTTTGATAATGCGTTTGGATGGTGAGTTACGGCGGCTATTATGCATTGATATCGCGTCTATAGGACGCGTATTATGCGGACATTTGTACGCGTTTACCATGCCATATTAAGATGGGTGGGCTGTTGGAGCCTGTCCCTATTGGTGCATGTGATCTTTGTTTACAATGCACTTCCTGCTTTTACATGTGGAACTTTCTCTACCATGCTGCGATGGGCTGTCCTTGGTCAGCTGACTGGGAGGTATGTTTTGATGACATCACACACTGCCTGTTCCCCATCAGGTCCATCCACATGCCCTTGCACTCTGATTGGTGTTTCTGATTTTGAAATGATTGGCTAATTGATGCATAGACCAGTATATAAGGGTGTGGTCATTGTTGCTAACATTGTATGGGCTGTTCGGCTTGAGAAAGAGCTATAACAGCACGAAACAGCGGGCTGTCGCCGCCAAAGCCCTATTTTTGACCATGCTATCATTTTATGACTGATCAATAAAGAGCTAATTTTTACTTTTCTACTTCTGGTGGTGCCAGCCTCCTTTCTACATTTGACTACTGAGGATTCTGAGGATACAGGGATCCAAGGCTTGGGCACACAACAGTTCCTTCCTATGGATGAGTGCTCCTCCAACTTCTGTTTTTGGCCTCCCGCTCTGGTGTTCACCAGCCCATTGAAATACATTACCCAAGCGTATCCACAGCCGCAAGCGGATCGCAAATCGCAGCCAAACCGCTCTGGTGTGCACTAGGCCTTAGAGCTTGCTTCTATTATGAGGAGACGAAGGCGCAGGAGGAGGGTCTGTTTAATCGCCCCTTGTATTTTTCGTGAGAGAACCGTTCTTGATAATTTTACTGAGACAGAGGTGGTGAAGAAGTTCAGACTCACTCGTGATATGATTTATGATATGATCCGGCAGTAAAAGGCGGGAATACTCTGGTCATGTAGTGGTAAAACTCCGCCTACTACCCACAAAGCTTCACTTTCAAGCTTACAGAGAGGAAAAGTATCCCATGTAAATCATTAATACCGATTACCTAACTCTCTGCTTTCTCACACTTTCCTCATGCATATCTCTCCATTATCCCCTGCTATCGAACATTTTTCTCTCTGTCCTCTCACACTGGTGAATTGACTCCAGTGTGTTAAAATACCTCATGAGATAAACTACCTACCTTTTTTCTCTTAGTAAATCCTCTCTGGTGAATTGACGCCATTGTGTGTTAGGGTTAGGAAAAGTGGGCGCAGCCAGCACCTGCAAAATACATAATCTGGCAATGCTGGGTCATCAGTGGGTGGAGACAAATACACATTTCACTGATAAAATGTAAACTGCAGCAATTCTTACACTTTGAATGGTAGGGTTCTCAAACTTTGCACAATTGGTCACTGGGTGACTGGGATTAATATTCAGAGAAGTGGGTGGAGCCTACAAAAGCCAATCAAAATTCACCTATTGATTTTCTAGAGGGAATATGTAATTGCTACCATTCCTGCACTGTTAATGGCACAAGCCTTAAACCTGGTACAGTTGGTCATTCGGTGACTGGGGTTAAATTCAAACAAAGGGGTGGAGCCACAAACAGCCAATCAGATTTGTTTAATCTCAATACAAATTATTGATGCCAAAAACCGCAAAGCTCACAAACTTGGTTATTGAGTAATTGTGTGTTAGGGTTAGAAATAGTAGGCGGAGCCAACACCAGCCAAATACATATCTGAACAATGTTAGGAAATAAGTGGGTGGAGAAAAATACAAATTTCATTGCGCAATGTAAACTGCAGCCATTCTTACACTGTTAATAGCAGGATTCTCAAACTTTGCACAGTTGGTCACTGGGTGACTGGGATTAATATTCAGAAAAGTGGGTGGAGCCTATAAAAGCCAATCAAAATCCACCTATTGATTTTTAAGGGGAATATTTAATTGCTGCCATTCTTGCACTGTTAATCACCAGTACCTGGTACAGTTGGCCATTGGGTGATTGGGGTTCAAATTCAGAAAAGGGGTGAAGCCATATCCAATCAGATTAATTTTATTTCATTGCAAATTATTGATGCCAAAGCCAGCAAAGCTCACATACTTGGTCATTAAGTAACTGTGTGTTAGGGTTAGGAAAAGTGGGCAGAGCCAACACTAGCCAAATACATACCCGGGCAACGCCGGGCTCCAGTTAGTGTATATATATATATATATATATATATATATATATATATATATATATATATATATATATATATATTTCTCTCTACAGGAGTGCAAGAAAATAACCATCCTGACAGACAGTGGAGTCAGGGGGCTTCCCTTCAGCCAGTTACCATCACAGCACAGATGAAGAGAGGCTTCTATTGGCTCCTTGGTGAGTTATTTGGTCTCCTCACCATGATAAAAATATATGCGGCTGATTCTTCAAGACAGTGCAACCAAAACTGGAACAAAAGTAGCACGCTTACCCAGAATCCAATTCATTCTTAACTGTGAATAAAACAAAAACTGTGATTGGCTGCTCTGGGCAACGGCTTCACATTTTCTCCAGTTTTATTTGCACCTGTGTTAGTAAATCAGCCCCACTGGCTTTGCAGAAATATATTTATTAGGGGAACAGGCTCTCTATTGTATTTTTTTGGCAGTTGAGACAGAATTGAGAAGGCTAAAATGTTTAATTTGAAATAACATAATAAATGTATGTACTAAATATTACAGTTTCAGTATGTTTATTTCTGTCCATTACAGGCGACCCTTCCATCAAGGAGTTGCTTGAGTATGACAAATGCAGGAGAGTTTCCGACAAATACCTGCTCTCCATGGTTCTGATATACTTTTCCAGAGCAGCCCTTTCCTTTTGCAGAGTACAATGTAAAGAACTTCTATGCACTGTAAATATACCCTTCCTCTCCTTCATATGTCATATGGCTGTAGAGGGGTAACTACAAATCATGGAGGGTCCATCGGGGTGTAACAAGACCACTCACCACTGCAGGGGAGTCCACCTCTCAACCATCAATTGAGAGCATAACTCTGTATGGCTATATGGAAAGGGGACTTGAGCCAGGGACTCGAGATAATAGTGTAAGACAAGACAAATAACATTTATATCATGCTCTTCTCCTGGCGGACTGAAAGCGCCAGAGCTGCAGCCACTAGGACGCGCTCTATAGGCAGTAGCAGTGTTAGGGAGACTTGCCTAAGGTCCCCTACTGAATAGGTGCTGGCTTAATGAACAAGCAGAGCCGAGATTCAAACCCTGGTCTCCTGTGTCAGAGGCAGAGCCCTTAACTATTACACTATCCAGCACCTATTCAGTAGGAGACCTTGGACAAGACTCCCTAACACATGCCAGAAAATTGTATGGTGTACTTAGCATTACTCCTCCATTAGTTCCCTGTTCCTATTTACATTCACTTATCTATCACTAGTCAGTGCACATATAGATTCCATTTATGGTCCCTCTGACATCTGTTACCCTTACCCTTGCTTATTGCCTACTCAATGCAATCTTATACTTGGAGTATCTCTCCCTGTCACACTATGTATACTCTTGTATATCCCACACTGTCATATCTCACTTGTGCTGGTCCTAAAAGGAGACATTTTACTGCACACAAGTAGCTTCCTGCCAGCAATCCCCTTCATGGACACTAGAAGCCTCATGTAGTCTATAAAGAGCGACAACACAGGAGAAATAACAGAGACCACTCTTTTTATACAGTATTTTTTGGTCAATTGATTGAACTAGAGGACTCTCGTTTTTGAATCGGCTTATAACAAAATAGTTTTACTGAGACAGAGTAAAATATATAAACAGGTGACGTGACAAGCTGTAATGTGATTGGCCGGCTGAAGACAGATCATATATATACGCAAGAACTACGGAATATTTTGCTATGTATGTAACTGTAAATTATTAATAGACACTAATTATATTGTTTACTTTGCGTTCTGTCATTATTCCACAATTGGACTGGATTTTAAACAAATTTTTAAAATGTCTGATTATAACTACACTGTTGGGGTGGCCACACACCATACAATGAAAAGATCCACTTTTACACCAATTTGAAAACAACGGCGATCCGAAACAAAGGTTTTTTTTTTCTATTCGAGTGAGAAATCTGATCCAATTTCCGATTTGTTATTTTTTCCCCGATATATGATGATCAAATGTAGTGGATATTTCTGATCAATTTTTCTGAAAATTAAATGGTGTAGGGTAGATTGTCAGTTTACTGGTGTATAGACACAAACAAGTTTTTCAGTTTTCAATCATTTTTGGATAAAATTTTACACGTGTGTGATACTTTAGTCAGATCTTTTACCTGTTAGAATCTATCAAATAAAATTGTTTGGAATTCTCAGCCTCATTAACCCCGGAGCTTATGAGGGAAAAGTGAGGCTCATTCTTCCCTCGCTGCCTGCTCGGTCCCATGTGATGTCTGCTGTTGTGCAGTGGAAGGCATCTGTAGCTCCGCCACTGCACGCTTCTGCCCCTTGGATAGGATTTCTGGGCACTGCTGTAATGGCCCATTGTAATTGTGTTCAGAATGAAATCTTACAAAGAGTTTTGAAAAAAACAAATGCAACTAAAATGACATCAATTGTTTTTGTAATACAGTATTACATTTTTTTTTTGTGATTTCTTCATTGACACAAATATTCAACCCCTTAAAGACTACCACTCTTAAAGGACTTACGAGCCCAAATCACAAAAAAAGGTCTGTACCTGCATGAATTTTGAAGGCACGGAGGACGCCATCCGCGCCCTCCGTGCAGTTCTGCCAGGTCCTCGCTGCTTATTCTCCCCCCGGCTGGATCCCAACCCCACAGCCCGGGCTCTCCTGCCTCCCTCAAATATGCCGGAGGAGGCCGCGGCTGCGCAGTCCACACAGACGCGAGTGCGGCTGCGCAGCTCTAGGAACTGAAAAAAGATTTGTCAGATGTGGGTACTGAAGTTTCAGCTCAGACAATAGGGTGCACAGTGCGTAATGAAGGCCTCCATACCAGAACTCCCAGGTGCACCCCCTTGCTGTCTCCAAAGAATAAGAAGAGTCGACTGCAGCATGCCAAAAGTCATGTGGACAAACCACAAATGTTTTGGGATAGTGTTCTGTGGACTGATGAAACAAAATTAGAACTGTTTGGGCCCATGGATCAACGCTATGTTTGGAGGAGGAAGAACAAGTCCTATGAAGAAGAGAACACCTTGCCTACAGTGAAGCATGGTGGGGGGTCAATCATGCTTTGGGGCTGTTTTGCTTCCGCAGGTACAGGGAAGCTTCAGCGTGTGCAAGGTACCATGAATTCTCTTCAGTACCAGGAGATATTGGATGAAAATGTGATGCAGTCTGTCACAAACCTGAGGCTTGGGAGACCTTGGACCTTTCAACATGACAATGATCCCAAGCATACCTCCAAGTCCACTAGAGCATGGTTGCAGATTAAAGGCTGGAACATTTTGGAGTGGCCATCGCAGTCACCAGACTTAAATACGATTGAGAACCTCTGGTGGGACTTAAAGAAAGCAGGTTCAGCGCGCAAACCTAAAAATGTGACTGAACTGGAGGCTTTTGCCCATGAAGAATGAACTAAGATACCCGTAGATCGCTGCAAGACACTTGTGTCAAGCTATGCTTCACGTTTAAAAGCTGTTATAACTGGAAAGGGATGTTGTACACAGTACTAAGAATGAAGGTCACTTGGGGGTTGAATAAAACTGATAATGATGTGAGCACAGAAAAGACATTTGTGGTTATTTCATTATAAATGTTATGTTATATTTGTCTGACTTACAAGTGCCTCCTTGATTTAATTGTAAACAAGATGACTGAAATGATCAAAATCAATGTCAAACTAGCCAAAACACTCAATTTGAATAATTTTGAACACAACTGTACATGTGCTGTGTTGCCACACTGCTGTATGCGCAGAAAAATACAGAGGCGCCAGTAGGATAAAACACACTAAAATGTTTAAAATTTTGGGGAAGCGGTGGTGGACCAGCTGACCCCAAACACAGACAATGGTACTGTCGATTATGGTAAAAAACAATCTATTCACATACTCCTAGTACAAGTTGCAACGCGTTTCGCAGGCAAAGTCCTGCTTCATCAGGCAGTAAATAACCGGAGCAAACAACTGAAAAATGACACAGATACAAAACGATAATCAGAACAACGTGTGTGGCAAGAAATTATCGTCTTACACATGGTATTTTCAAAAACGATCTTAAACGTATGTAAAGACACTGTCATAGTTGTGATCCACATGGTGTACATAGGAAATATCTTATAAAAACAAAGTGGTACTTCTTCTGTACCTATATTAATTTTATGTGGTCTCGCAGTGTTAGACCAGCAGGATTCGGTATTTAGGTATTGATAAGGGATGCTCCTGCAGTGCTCCTGCACTGTTAGTCTAAATAATGAGAACAGGTAGTATCCCAGGTGGATATCAATATGTTTTGAAAGAGAGAACAGAGAGGAGTGGGGGAGGGAAGTGAAAGGGGAAAGAGGGGATGAGGAAGGGGTTAATGTGGTGGGCTGGAAGAGAGAGAAGAGTTAGGTGTGGGTGTGAAAGAAACATTATCTTTGTGATAACGAGGAGGTGATGGGGTTAGCAAGGACGGCGGAAGAAGGTATCAAATACAGGTATGTGGAATTCTGTATGGACTGTGGTGGGAGCGAGAGTAATTAGTGATGGGTCACTTACCAGCACGGAGTCCGAGCGGAGCTTGGCACCTCTGTATCAGTCCGTGGGAAGTGACCTAATTGATATAGGGATGCCGGCGTGTGAAGCGGTGACGTGGATGGGGCGGGGCGGAAAGAAGGAAGTGATAATGGGAGGTGGACGTAGTAGCCAATGGGATGTGAGAGGGCGGGGATGACATAATGCGGAGCTAACGGCGCATTGTATACGTCAGACGGCGGTGTGGAGGGAGTGATCATGTGTCCGTATTTCTGTGCGTGTGCGGAGAGGGACTCTCACGTTCCTCTCTGCCACGCTGGCGGCCATATTTGTGGAGGGCAAGGGTATGGTAAATCACGTGGAAGTGGTATATCAACTGTGGTTATATACCAACATGTGTGTGAATACCTCCATTAAAAATGTATAGATTCCCATTACTCTTATATTAATACATATGTATAAGAGTGGGGCGGGGGGGGTAGGGGGGTTAGGTTGGATTATTGATACAATAATCCAAACTCCGCACATGCACAGAAATACGGACACATGATCACTCCCTCCACACCGCCGTCTGACGTATACAATGCGCCGTTAGCTCCGCATTACGTCATCCCCGCCCACTCACATCCCATTGGCTACTACGTCCACCTCCCATTATCACTTCCTTCTTTCCGCCCCGCCCCATCCACGTCACCGCTTCACACGCCGGCATCCCTATATCAATTAGGTCACTTCCCACGGACTGATACAGAGGTGCCAAGCTCCGCTCGGACTCCGTGCTGGTAAGTGACCCATCACTAATTACTCTCGCTCCCACCACAGTCCATACAGAATTCCACATACCTGTATTTGATACCTTCTTCTGCCGCCCTTGCTAACCCCATCGCCTCCTCGTTATCACATAGATAACGTTTCTTTCATACCCACACCTAACTCTTCTCTCTCTTCCAGCCCACCACATTAACCCCTTCCTCATCCTCTCTTTCCCCTTTGACTTCCCTCCCCCACTCCTCTCTGTTCTCCCTTTCAAAACATATTGATATCCACCTGGGATACTACCTGTTCTCATTATTTAGACTAACAGTGCAGGAGCACTGCAGGAGCATCCCTTATCAATACCTAAATACCGAATCCTGCTGGTCTAACACTGCGAGACCACATAAAATTAATATAGGTACAGAAGAAGTACCACTTTGTTTTTATAAGATATTTCCTATGTACACCATGTGGATCACAACTATGACAGTGTCTTTACATACGTTCAAGATCGTTTTTGAAAATACCATGTGTAAGACGATGATTTCTTGCCACACACGTTGTTCTGATTATTGTTTTGTATCTCTGTCATTTTTCAGTTGTTTGCTCCGGTTATTTACTGCCTGATGAAGCAGGACTTTGCCTGCGAAACGCGTTGCAACTTGTACTAGGAGTATGTGAATAAATTGTTTTTGACCATAATCGACAGTACCATTGTCTGTGTTTGGGGTCAGCTGGTCCACCACCGCTTCCCAAAAGTTTAAAACATTTTAGTGTGTTTTATCCTACTGGCGCCTCTGTATTTTTCTGCGCATCAAGAATCCACCCTTGGTGGAAGGGTGACATACCCTATTTTTTCCTTCTATCCACAGAGAGCGACGTTTTAATCCTGAGTGGGGACAGGCTTGTTCTCCCCACCTGCCTATACAGTGGTTACTATGGCGGTAACCCTGGTTTGTGAGTATAATACTTACACTAATTTTTCAATTCACCAATTCCAGTGCATACTACACTATATTGGGCTCTCGGTTCTTTGTTTTACATGTTTACAAACACTGCTGTATGCATTTCTGTGTGCAACACAGTCCTGTCCCATCTAATGTAACTGAATCAATGTTACAACACAGAGCAAGACAGGTGCCATCCATTCCTGTAACACACAGGACACCTGTGTTGCTTAGCAATATAAAGGGCAGGAGCTGAGAAATAGATATGGGTGTCATCAGGGCCATAAGGAGACCAAACAGGAAGTGTACTACTCAAAGACCAAAGGGTTTTTTTGGGCAGTTCATCAAACTGACAAATTGTTGCCAGCTGGACAGATCGGACCACTGAAAACTCCAGCTTCCTGAGGCTGCTCAGTGACTGACGTGGCAGTGTTGCTGGATTCTGTAAAGTGCTAGCATTGTGATTTTTATATTGCCTCACCCGGGGTTCTTCCAATTTCAAGGCAGCTGCAATCCGTTCTCTGTCCACTGCTACTATATATGAACTTTTCTTCCCAAAAGGGAATGAACTTCTCTACTTCATAGAGGGTAGTTGGGCACCTAACTAATCTTGGCCATAAAAATGTAAAGAATCAATTTTGCAATACTTATAAAAATAGGAAATTAATATTAACACTTTGTGATATTGAAGACTAACTTTCGTTATTAGAGTTTTATGGGTAGTTTTTAATGGCCAAATACCTGTTCTGAGTGCAGCCTAAGTCTAAGTTGTAAAGAGGCACAGATTGGAGCAGGATGAATTCATAAGTGTTTTGGGCAATATGATCTGCTCATATACAGCCAAATGCTTCAGAACTCATTGGGTGGCGCTTCGCAGTGCAGATGGACAATGACCCAAAGCATATGGGAAAACCAACCAAAGAGTTTTTGAAAGGAAAGAAGAGGAATGGTATGCAATGGCCAAGTCAATCACCAGACCTGAATCAGATTGAGCATGCATTTCACTTGCTGGAGACAAAACTGAAGGGAAAATGCCCCAAGAACAAGCAGGAATTGAAGACAGTTGCAGTAGAGGCCTGGCAGAGCATCACCATGGATTAAACCCAGCATCTGGAGAGGTCTATGCCTTCCAGACTTCAGGCTGTAATTGACTGCAAAGGATTTGCAACCAAGTACTAAAAGGTGAATGTTTGATTTATGATTATTATTCTGTCCCATTACTTTTGGTCACTTAACAAGTGGGAGGTACATATGCAAACTGTTGTAATTTCTACACCGTTCACCTGATTTGGATATAAATACTCTCAAATAAAAGCTGACAGTCTGCAGTTAAGCACATCTTGTTTTGTTTCATTTCAAATCCATTGTGATTGTGTATAGAGCCAAAAATATTAGACTTGTGTCAATGTCTCTATCAGGCTCTGCCTCTGCTGGTAACATCTCTGTGAATGTGCTTCATGAACTTCCTCTCTTCACCAGCAGATGTCAGTATGAACTAACCTTAAAGCATGTTGTTTCCCTGCCTGCCATCAGAGGGCTCACTCCTCCAGAACTTGCTCTCCTCTATAGACTATTGTTGGGAGGAGGTTTGGATGATCCACCTGATGGCTTTGCACAGGGATATAAGCCAAGCGTGAGCACTACTCCAGTGCTAGCTCATCGTATCTGTGTTTTGGCTCTCCTAGCCTGAGTTCTGGCCCTCCTAGCCTGAGTTACAGGCCCTTGTATCTTGTATTCTGTTATCCTGTATTCTTGATTTTCTGTGTATAACCTCTAGCCTTGTTCTCGACAATTCTTTGCCTAGCCACTACACTGTTTGGTTTGATATCCTGGTTAATGTTTTGCCTGTATGACTGCCCATTAGCTTGCTCCTTCTGTACTGCGAATTATCTCTTGTATATATTGTAAATATCCACTGTGTATATATAAACTAGGTTGCGGGGTCTGTGTGCACACAATAATATATATACACTGGGTTGCTCTGCCTTACTCCTTATGCAGGGTGATCTATTTGTATATACTCCGGATGGCATGTGTATGTCAAGTTGAATATATTGCCTGTAGAGTTATCTTGTGTATATGTTCAAGATTATAATTGCATATCATTACCATTGCTGTGCATGAGATTTACCATTGCATATTATTAGCATTGCTGTGCATGAAATTTACCATTGCATATTGTTGCCATTGCTGTGCATGAGATTTATCATTGCATTTGCTGTGCATGAGATTCACCATTGCATATTATTGTCATTGCTGTGCATGAGATTTATCATTGCATTTGCTGTGCATGAGATTCACCATTGCATATTTTTGCCATTGCTGTGCATGAGATTTATCATTGCATATTGTTTCCATAAAAGTGGAATGAAACCCAGCATTTATGCTTTGCTCTAAAAATTATTTACAGTGTATTATATACAAACAGCATTTATTTTTTTACTAGAACAGCATTCAAAGGGTTACACACAGGGCTGGAAAGTTCAGTGCAGAGAAATGTGGAAGCACCCGAAGTGTAGATAATGTTATCTTGTGTTTACTTAAATGTATCAAGTGAGGAATGTGACACATTCTCTGACTGTGGAGAAGCTGCTGGACACAGAGAGTCAAAGCATTTCTGCCTTCAATACATAATGAATAAAAACAGTTTTGAATAAAATGCAAAAAACTGTACTTTTGGAAATGTATAATTTCTAAATGAATAATAATACCTATGCAGAAATGCAAATATGAAAACCGTATGGCATATAAAAAGTAGGAAAACATGTTTTCATTGAATATTATGTCAGGGTTTTGTACCACTTTAACATTGCTAGTCACGTTCCTTTTGTTCTTGGTTAATAAACTCATTATTAATTTATGCCTTGTCTCAGTATTTCAGTCATTTCCTGAACAGTGACACTTTCATTGGTTGCAGGTCTTGTGCATTGCTCACAAAAGTGCCTGTGAAGTGCAATGCACAATTCAAATGCAAGCCTTACAGTCCCGATATTTATGGACCTGACTGTAAGTTTATTTTCACTTCAGATTTTCTTAAAATGATTTCAAACACTAGCCTTTAACAATATATTGTGCATCCTAAATTCTCCCAAATTCAATGAACTCCAGTGTTGCACTAGCTAAATCAGACCCTACACAACCCCCAACCTAAGCAGACTCACCTATGCCAGAAAAAAGTGATATCTATATTTGAGCTTCAGAGGTGCCAGTTGTTTTGCAATGATGTAACCTGGCATAGGGGAATGGCTGCCTCACAGAAGGAGATCTGCACTCCTAAATTTGCCCCAAAATAGTGTGTCTTTTTTGCATACATTCAGTGTTATGTTTTGCTCTTTTGACATGTATACAAACGCTTCATAAGGATTGTTAATGATTTAATTAAAAAGTCAAGAGTTCCAGTTCATAGCATGCCACAATAATAAGTAGTAAATACCACACGTCTATGACCTTTAGTGAAACAAGACCTAAATGTCTTTTAACTAATAGCTTTTTGGCCACCATCACAAACAATTTTTTCTCAAGAAACAGAAAACTGCTTAAGTTAGAACATTTGAAATGTTGGCTTTTAAACAAGAAATTGTTTTGTTGTTAGATTTAGTACATTACCTGTACAGTCTTACATTTCTTAGTGAGTTTGCACAGTTCACAAAATAAGGAACACATACTGTAAATACAAAAAGACCTAATCGGGATGTGTAGACTGTGATTAATTACACATTAATCATGCCAAACAAAGGCTGTAACACAAATAAATAAATTACTCTCGTCATCGGAAAGAAAAATCTAAACACTATCGCTGCAAGGCAGTTATTACTTTCACCACCAGGTAAATTAAATTGCACTGAAGTGTTCAATTGGTATGCACAATACAAATTATCTTGCTATTACCAATAAATGTCAAGTCTCTCAACAGAACCTAAACATACAAAATTAAAATCACTCTCAAGAAGAAGTGGTAAAATACATCTGTATGCACTGTGCAGCTTCGCAGCTCAAAAATCAGCAAGCAGGCAAGGTAAGAATAACTAAGTACAACAATAATAATATGTAAGAATTTTTATCAGTCAAATGTCATTAATCAGCTGCCAATACATTAGCTTTTATCTCTTGTTCTCTTAAAAAAAAAAAAAAAAAAAAAAAAACATAAATAAAAATAAATTAGAAAACAGTATGCAGAAGTAAAGTTCTTTACTATAAAATTGTATTTTCCACATTTCTGTCCTAGACTTTAAGATTACAATCTCAATTTTAAATCTGAAACAAAATTATACAGCAGGCCCTTCCACATTTGAGAAAATCTGCTACACTGTATGCGCAAAGATGAACCATTTTCTGATAAGGCGTGTAACCTACAGCAAGAGACATGGGAAGCTGAATGAAATGATTTCCAGACACAGATCAACGTCATAACATAAAGCTCAGTAACAGATAGAAGGTTTTATGAAACATCCCATTACTTTTTTAATGATAAAATGGAAAGCATTTTTCAAAGAGGCATCGGCAACAGAATAAATATTATACTGCAAGACAAGGTTAAAGTTAAAGGAGAGCTCCAACAAAACATGAAATCAACAACCACTGGTTGCGATCCGCTTCTAAAAGCGGATTGCAGTAGTTTTGCTGATCGCCAGAGCATCGCGATGTAACTGTTAATCGCAACGCTTTTTTCCCAGTAGTGTGTGCCGTTTTGTACCGGAACGCAAATGCCTGCTTGCGCATTCCACTCCTGATGGCTATTCGCACAATTGCAGCTACTGGAATTTGCTGCTTGCGGGTACGCACCGCAGCACGACCGAGGGCGTACACGTAGGTATTGAATTGGGCTCAATGTGAGAAAGCATAAACCAAGGATTTCTTCCTTCTTCAAACCCACCATATCTCTGTGTATTGTTAGCTTTGTATCTGTTATTTACAGAAAAAAAAAACATATTTGAAATGATCGATGGAAGGAGACAATGCCAAACCCTCATCCCATATTTTTGGCACTTGCCATATATTTAGGCAATGTTTGCCCATCGTAAAAACTTATCTCTTTGCTAATTAACATGCTTAAAGTTATCAAAGATACTGGGATCTTTACTGCTTGCAAGGTGAATAACTGTGGGATGTATTTTTCTCCCTCTGTGAAATCAGCAGGAACATCACCTTTTCTCCCAGAGTGCTCTGGGGCAAAAGTCAGCATAACACAGGGTACATACCAATCTATTGATAAAAGAAGGATCAGTTATAAAGGGCATCAGCTATTTGAAGCAGCTGATCACATAGCAGGCGCCTTTTTCAACAGGATGCCAGAGGTTACAATTAGGAGCCCTGGGGAGAGGTTGGGGGGGGGGTTAAGGCTAGGTTCCCACAACGTTAAGGTCAGTTTCCCACCAGGGTGTGTGCGTTAAGGTTAGGCGCCTACTGTGGAACCTGGATCTCTTAATCAAAGTGATGACTGACCACAAACAGACAAAATGTAATCTTTAGGCACAAAGTCAAATAAAGCGCAAGACCAACCAGGGATTACCATCTGTCATTATCACACAGAACAGCTCCACTACTGGCTTGCTTATACTGTTAACAGCAAAGTAAAAGGAACCATATCGATTAAAGGGATATCACCCTCTATGCTGCTATAACGTATATGTTATACGCTATAGCAGCATAGAGGGTGATTTAACGGCTGGGAACGCGGAGAATCACTCGCATTCCCAGCCTGTCGGCGGCTGTCGCCGAACCCGAAAGTAGCCGCCGGCGGGAACAGGTGGATCGGAGCGAGGCTGCGAGGGCACCATACAGCTTCAGGGGGCTGAGGGATGCCCCAGGTGAGTAAAACTCTTTTTTTATTTTTGACTTAAGTATCACTTTAACATGTTCTTTCAATTGAGACAGGAAATGTTTGGGAAGTGCTGCTGTGTATACATTTGAATCCTTCTCTCCTTGTCTACTGTTATCTAATTCCTTTCACAACTTTTTCTGATGGCAGTCTTCTCTAATCTGACGCCGGAGTGAGCCATGAGAGGAAATTTCCTCACAGTGCATCTGTTAACCTTGTGTGTGCAGAGAGCATAGTCAGAGACAGGCAGAGCTTTCTCTCACAGAGAGCAGAGGAAATGTATCTTATGTGCAACATAAACATTTGTAATTGTGTGTCCGAAACCTGATACCTGACAGGCTTTTGTTTTCATATAACTCTGCTTCAATATTACTGTTCTTAGCATGTCAGACTGCAGAGATTCATACCTACGGAAATGAGACATTGCAAACATAGCTAAAATCTACACATAATGAATTACAGCTTTTGCCTCTGATATTTAACATGAAAAGTAGGAAAATGTTTACACAGCTACTTAGACATTATTTGTACATTGTCATTTTAGAACGCTTGGGTATTGATCGTGTTCCTTTAACTGTGTCCTTACTTACAAGGATTACTATGTCTTCGGGAGACTTCCGGTATACAGGGACTGACCATTTACACTATCAGTTATAAGCATATGGTTATCAGGAATCTAGGAATAGCTGGTCTTGATTGCTGAATGCAAAAGTGTGCACACACAGAACATTGAAGCACATCCATAACACTACAATCTTCTTAAAGGAATACTATCGATGTATGCATTTATTTTTAAATGCTTTAAGTTGTAGCACACATTAGGACAAGTACTAGGAGCAATTTGATTCCTCACACAGCTGTTCCTCTCAGCTGTAAAATCCTCCGTCAGTTTTGGTGTCAGTGTTGGATACAAAATGTATCTAAATACTGAGCTCCCAGAGGGCTATGTCTCTGCACAGGGGAGTTGCTATCAACTCCTCAGTTTATAGTTTAATTATCACCTTGCTGAAAGAATCTTATTGATATGGTGGTAAGGGGTTAAAGATTCTAGCAATGTGTGTTTATTATCTTTGCTTCACTTGACTGATAAAGATACTAATAATGCTAATTGTAGACAGTGGTCTGCCCCTCTCAGCAGCTTGTAAAGTGGATGCAGCCTGGAGTGAATCACCTCAAGCAGGCAGCCAGGCAACCAGTCTTATGGTAAACACAGACTAGTGTTATAGCTAGTTATATTCCAGCAATATTACAGCTCATTTAGATACCGGTTACCACCTCAGATCAGCCTGTTTCTCCTCATGTCTCCTGCATGCTGTGAGTGACACAGTGAAATATATTTGTGAGCTGTGTGACAGAGTAACCAAGCAGCTCAGGGTGACCCAAACTACTATAAGCTGTGTGAGAAATGAATTTTTAAGCAGGGATAGCGAGAGAGAGACCTGGGTGAATAAATAAAGTGCCCCTAGCACTAGTGGTAATGTGTACACTAATATAGAGTAGTAAAAAAAAAAGTCGTTTCAATCGATAGCATTCCTTTAAGTCCAGTAAAATGTACTGAAAATGCCTAGCCTTCCAACTAAACAGAGGATAGAAACAGTCCAAATAAAAAAACTTTCTGATAGGTATCTGATAACTGAGGGATGCTGAGTAGTGTTTCATAGCCTGATATGCCCAGAGAGACTCCAAGTCATAAATGCCATGGCCAGGGTTTCTTAAAGCCAACAACAGCACAAAACTATCTCAGAGGTAATGCCAATTTGGCACAAAATTCACACAGGAGTGAAGGCACAGCTATATATGCCCTACGCCCAATGATGTATGCACCTGCCTTCATGCATGCTTTGGATAAAGTATGAAAGAGGGCCTAGGCAATCAAAGAGAAAGACAAGTATCATGATAGTGTTTGGGAAAAATAGCACTGAACTTAAAGTGGACCCAAATTAAAAATACAAGATTTCAGGAATAAAATCTATTTTCTAAATTATAATACTAAATAGCAGCCTTTTTTCAGCTGCATGATGACAAATATAAAATATTTTACATTTATTGGAGGAACCCCTCCCTACCTTTCATATTGCCGGGACAGAATCCGGCAAAATGCTGAAGTAGGTGGTGTCCGGCAATGGAGGAATTGCTAATGGCTGCCACCTGTATAACCCTAGTTATGAAAAGAGAAGGGTGAAAAGCATGCACTGAAATGCTCATAGGCTTGAAGGAGTGTTTATTTATATTTGTATATTTTGAATTAAAAAAATGTTTGGTTTGGGTCCGCTTTAAGAGAGAAGATAAAGTAGGCAACAGACTGGATATTTGGATGAAAAAGCAGCAAAAGGTAAGAAGAAAAGTCATTTTACTAAAAACACTTGAATACAGGTTTCCTGTACTGGTTGAGTAAGCTAGGGAAAAAGATTCAAGGTATAAAGCTGTCCATAAATAATGCAATCTTGGTTGAACAATCTTACTAAATCTATGTAGTACAAAGGTAAATTGAGTAAATATACTTTGAACAGAGATTTTATGCAGTCCCTCATATTACATAGAAGTGATAAGATTGTATCACTAATAGGCACCTTAACCTGGACATTTAATGTGTAATCTGGTTGTTCTTTCAGTTCTGAAGCATAGTGAGCAAGAAGGTCTGGTGTGGCGTCATGGAAGACTGCATTTTATCAATGAGAGCTTGTGAAAACAACCAGCACTACGAGAGTTACTCCAAGTTCTAAAGGGGGGGAGTCAAGGTTAGTAGCAGAGAGGTGTATCAAGTCACAAACTACTACCTCAACAATTATTGCTGCATGCTCATGATGAACGTTAAATACAGATGCAATATCTATATAGTTGAGTGAATAAATAATCAGGCACTGCAGCAGCATTGGATTTATTCAGTGTTCATATTTGCAGCAAAACATTCCAAGTAATATGCTGTATACAGTGGCAGGTGAATAGGTCACAATCACATAGCTGTTGCACACAGTGACAAAAAGCAACTTAGGGTATCTCCTACCAATGTTTGAGGCAGTTGGCGGTGGATGCAGGGCAAAAACGGGCAGCCTAACGGCCATTTCGCACAACGGTGCTTCTTCCGAGACGGGTCCACTTTCCTTTCTTTAATACTATTTTGTAAAGGTGTAAGCTTCTTGTCTATTTCCCCAAGGGCTCCACTGTATTTGTCAGGGTCAACCAGGGTTTTGTACTGTAGTTTTATAGTTTTAATCTGTGTGGTCACAGCTGTATGCTATCTTTTCTAGGATAAGTCCTTGGAGCACTGCTGCATGTGCCAGAAACGCTTTACGCCACTTTTAAACTAAGACAGTTTCGTCCTGGTACTCTGAGGGTTCTTCGTATTTCCTGAAGCCCCTGGTAGATATCTGGTCCTGCTTGTATTGCTTCAGTGTCTTCACTGTCCAGAACAGCTTGACCTCTCTCTAAAACAGTCTGTACAGTCTGGTCTCCCATACCCATGCACTCACTGCTTTTTTGGTTTGTAACGATACTGACAGAATAAAAAAAAAAAAATCTCGGAAGAGGCGGACCAGTCTCAGAAGAAGCACCGTCATGCGAAACGGCTGCTGGGCTGCCTGTTTTTGCCCTGCACCCAACGCCAACTGCCTCAAACACTGGTCGGAGATACCCTAAGTTGCTTTTTGTCACTGTGTGCAACAGCTATGCCATTGTGACCTATTCACCTGCCACTGTATACAGCATATTACTTGGAATGACTTGCTGCAAATTGAACACTGAATAAATTCAATACTGCTGCAGTGCCTGATCATTTATTCACTCAACCTTATCGAAGACTGCATTTTTACAGCAACTCGATGGAAGTGATTATAACATACTAATCATGTTTCTCAGTGGTTTTGATCTATCATGCAACATTCTGTTGCTTTGATTCCTTGTAGTGAAGAGGAAAGGTAGTTTCCAGGCATGAGAAACCCCACTTCTAGAGGACTATTGCAATCTCATCTTTTCATTGCGTCAAACTACATTTCTGAGAACATGGGCGGTACCTCTGTATTCTTACAGCTAATAAACTGAAACCAGCCTGGCATAATTTACTTACTCAAACCACAAAGTAGCCTTCTGAAAAGTGTATCAGGAGACTGTCATATAAATATGAAAAAAAAATTGGAAATTAAAATGCTTAAATCTAGCACAAACTTATAGCTATGCAGTTTGGTAATAAATACAAAAAAAGATGTACCTATTTAATTTAACTAGACTTACCTAGTTTGGCAGCATAGCAGCAACATCTCTTTGTTGTTGATCAAAACTTGTAAAATGACCAAGAATGCTTTGGCTCGAATTGCCATGGAAGGACTTTCTAGAAGACGGACTATCTTTGTAATAAAATCCTGAAAAAGTTGCAAGAAATAAATGAAAGAATCATAAATCAAAAAGAGAAATAAGCATATATGTCTCAGCAGGCTGTTATTTTAACACATTGACAAAAACATTCAAAAAACCCCCACAAAATACATACAAACTGTTCCCTTTGTTTAACTATATGTTCATTAAATTGCCCATTAACGATACAAACTCCTGAACAATCAACCATCTGATGGATCGGACTGGGTAATGTTAATGGTGCAGATCGACAGCTTTTTCTTTTTTGGAACAATCCCATTGGTCTCCTCTAATTGTTTATGGTTTCCCCTCCATTTTTGGGCTCAAATGATTTTGGATCAGACAGCGATTGCTCAGGAAATTGTTTCATTAATGGACACCACTAAACAAAGGTGAATGAAAACTGAAAATTTAAGCTCCACCGGTGTCCTCTTGTCTCCTCTCCCGGTCCCTCCGCAGAAATCACGACCGGCGACACCGAGGCTGAGTGTTGGGCTGCCATCTCATGAACGATGACGCTCATCGTCATAACGCCGGCCACTACGCGTCATCACGGCAGCCGGTGTGACAGTACTGCACGCGCATGCGCAGTATTGTTACACCGGCCACCGCGATGAAGCGTAGGTGACGGCGTGGTGACGACGAGTGTCAACTTTCAGGAAGTGTCAGCCTGACACTCGGCCCCGGTGTCGCCGGTCGTGATTTCTGCGGAGGGATCAGGAGAGGAGCCAAGAGGTCGCCTGGGGACCTCCCGACCTATGGTGGGCTGGAGAAAGCCCCAGGTAAGTTCCGATTTTGTTTTTAGCTACTCCTCAGAGTCCCTTTAAACAAGATTATATTCAGTTCAGATTATAAATTAATTACCTGTCTGGTGATTTGGCTCTATTGAATTAAAGGACACCTGAAGTGAGAGGGATATAGAGGCTGCCATTTGTATTTACTATAAAATAATGCAAATTTGCTGTTCTACTGATTCTCCGCCTCTAATACTTTGAGCCAGAGACCCTGAGCAAGCATGCAGATTCGATGTTTTTGAATGAAGTCTGACTGGATTTGCCACATGCTTGTTTTAGGTGTTTGATTCAGGCACTTCTCTTTTTTTCTTTTTTTTTCTTTTTTTTCCAAACTCAGCGTACCCGTGGTACAGTACCCATGAGAACATTTAGCTTCATTGAAGCACTCCCATCATTGGGTGTAATTCGCATCATTGTTCGGTTTCCTTTTTTTATTTCTGATAAGTTTAATACTCAGGGCTTTCGTAAAGAAGATAGGGGAACCAGCCCCAATACATACAAAACAATTAAGTGGTATAATTATTCTACATACAGCTTATGAGTTGTGCTTTCCGCCCTCCACATACATTTCCCCCCCCCCTTGGTCCGTACGCCGTTCCATTCCCCACCTGGGTTCGCCCCAAACTCGTCCGAATCAATGCATGGCCCCCCTCTGGAATCAAATCTCTCTCCCCCTTCAGCTCCTCTATCTCAAAGAAGAAAATCATTACCCCCAATTGGAGGTGGGAAAGAAACCCATGTGGGGAAGACAACCGCGCACGAACCCTTACATTGTTCTGAAATTATGCAGTTGGTCGCACAGGTACCCATGAGACTCATTCTCATACAACTTAAAATCTTCATCCATCTTAACCCACCCTACTAACACCCATTCGTCCGATCAATCAACCCATCCTATCCAAACATTCCCCCTCCTCTCCCGCCCCTTCATCCATCTTTACTTGCCCTACCAACCCCCATCCATCCAATCAATCCACTCATCTAATCCAGACACTCCCCTACCTCCCCCACCCCATTGGAAACAGGGACTCCTGGAACCCCTCACATATAGTGCTATACCGCATCAGACCACACCACCTTAATGCACCCGCTACCCACACTGTCACCCGCCCCCTCCTTCGCGTAGAGACTGGGAGAGAGAATGGGAGAGAGAATCTGAGGCTCAGATTTTTTTTTTCTTTTTTTCCTCTCCTCCCTCCTCCTCTCTTGGTGAAGCCCTTGAACACCAGGGAAACACTAGGAAACTGTATAGGGGAGGGTGGGGGCCTCTAGACACCAGGAAACTGTATAGGGGAGGGAGGATCACTAGACACCAGGGGGCCATATAGGGGTTGAAGGGCGGTCATTAGATACATGGCAGCTTTATAAGGGAGGAAGGTGGCCAGTAGACATTGAGGTTGGCCCACGACTGTGTACAATTTCGGCCCACTTTGTATTTGACACCCCTGATCTAAATCCAAATGAATAAGTCACGCAACATGGATAGCCCTCACTAGTTCAACATTGCCCTAAAATGATACCATATCCTGCCACTGTTTTCCCATAGCATAGTGATTGATGTGTGGCCTTTTCCCCGACTATGTCCCTCATCACACTTGGAGAACACCGCTTTCATCTAATGATGACAGTCCTTGCATCCACAGCTGAATGCTAGGCAGAAAATACACTAGTTTAGATAAACAAGTTTTAGCACAATTTTGATATTCATAACATAGAAAAATGTTGTAAATCAATTGTGCACACATCATTAAATAACAAATGTTGCAGTTTTTGCAAAATAAGAAGGAAAATAATTGATGCAACAGTTCACAGATGTTCTTGTCTTCCTCAGCAGCTGTTAATTGCAAGCTCACTTTCCTTTACCTCATTATGGGCATCTACATGAATATGTGCTATAACCTGCAATCTTCCCCGTTGTGGGTCATCACCACTGCAGCTTATATACATCAGTCCCAGTATGTTTAAATACTATGAAATGTGAATTACACTGTAGCATGTTCTAGCAACATCAAACTTGGTGAAGAACAGGCTGATATGTGATAGTTAATCCTCTCAGTATGAAATCTGCCTGTCAATAGTCAATATAAGAAGGATGTGGGGAATGAGAAGGAGCCTGTTGTAGAATAACAGTATGAAGAAGAAAATGCTTTGAATTGAAATTCCACTTTCATTAAACATTGCTAGGTATTTGTAACAGTTCCCTTTGTAATTTAAGACTTCGATCTGTAATCTTAGGTTAGCAGCTTCTTACTATCATACTATTTCCTCTGCTAGTAAGCTGGATCTACCTACAATCCTCTTCACAGTGCCACCCACTGATCCTAACACACCAATCAAACTATACCACAGAGCCACCATTTATACGTGGCAAAATAGCCATGGTGTGACACAGGGGCGTAGCAATCACTATAGCAACCATAGTGTTACTATGGGGCCCCTACGTCACAGGGGGCCCGCAGCAGGATGCCCCGCTAGGTGCTGGAGAGGTCGCAGCATGAGGGGAGAGCTTGGTGGCACGTCGGTGGGGGGAAGGCCCCCCCCCTCGGGCTCTCCCCTCTGCGCTCTTCTCCAGCATTGAATAGAGATTGTATGCAGGCGAAGGCGGCGGGGCAGCGGCGGCAGATACATACCTTCCGTGCGCTCCACCGATGCGTCTCTCTTTAGTCTCTGACGCGACATCCTGTTTATACCGGAAGTCGCGTTAGAAGATAGAGAGAGCCGCATCGGTGGAGTGCACGGAAGGTATGTATCTGCCGCCGCTGCCCGGCCGCCTCCGCCTGCATACATTCTCTATTCAATGCTGGAGGCGAGCGCAGAGGGAAGAGCCCGAGGTGAGGTCCCCACCGACATGCCACCAAGCTCTCCCCTCATGCTGCGACCCCTCCAGCCCTCAAAACGGCCCTGAGCGGGCCCGGGGGGAGGGGGAGCCTAACCTGGGGGGTGCCGCCTGTCACTCACTACCTAACCTGGGGGGTGCCGCCTGTCACTCACAACCTAACCTGGGGGGCGCCTGTCACTCACAACCTAACCTGGGGGTCCCTGTCACTCACAACCTAACCTGGGGGTCCCTGTCACTCACAACCTAACCTGGGGGTCCCTGTCACTCACAACCTAACCTGGGGGGCGCCTGTCACTCACAACCTAACCTGGGGGGCGCCTGTCACTCACTACTTAACTGGGGGGCGCCTGTCACTCACAACATAACCTGGGGGGTCCCTGTCACTCACAACCTAGCCTGGGGGGGGGGGCGCCTGTTACTCACAACCTAACCTGGGGATCCCTGTCGCTCACAGCCTAACCTGGAGGTCCCTGTCAGTCACAACCTAACTGGGGGTCCCTGTCGCTCACAACCTAACCTGGAGGGTCCCTGTCGCTCACTACCTAACTGGGGGTCCCTGTCGCTCACAACCTAACCTGGGGGTTCCTGTCACTCACTACCTAACTGGGGGTCCCTGTCACTCACTACCTAACCTGGGGGGCTCCTATCACTTCCTAACCTGGGTGCCGCCTGTCACTCACTACCTAACCTGGGGGGTGCCGCCTGTCACTCACAACCTAACCTGGGGGGCGCCTGTCACTCACAACCTAACCTGGGGGTCCCTGTCACTCTCAACCTAACCTGGGGGTCCCTGTCACTCACAACCTAACCTGGGGGTCCCTGTCACTCACAACCTAACCTGGGGGGCGCCTGTCACTCACAACCTAACCTGGGGGGCGCCTGTCACTCACTACTTAACTGGGGGGCGCCTGTCACTCACAACATAACCTGGGGGGTCCCTGTCACTCACAACCCAGCCTGGGGGGGGGGGCGCCTGTTACTCACAACCTAACCTGGGGATCCCTGTCGCTCACAGCCTAACCTGGAGGTCCCTGTCAGTCACTACCTAACTGGGGGTCCCTGTCGCTCACAACCTAACCTGGAGGGTCCCTGTCGCTCACTACTTAACTGGGGGTCCCTGTCGCTCACAACCTAACCTGGGGGTTCCTGTCACTCACTACCTAACTGGGGGTCCCTGTCACTCACTACCTAACCTGGGGGGCTCCTGTCACTTCCTAACCTGGGGGGCGCCTGTCACTCATTACCTAACCTGGGGGTCCGTGTCACTCACTACCTAACCTGGTGGTCCCTGTCACTTACTACCTAACCTGGGGGTCCATCACTACCTAACTGGGGTTCCCTGTCACTCACTACCTAAACTGGGGGCTCCTGCCACTACATACACTTGGGGTCCCTGTCACTACCTGAACTGGGGGTCACCTGTCACTACTTACACTGGGGAGCTACTGTTACTGCCTGAACTGGGGGGCTCCTGTCACTGCCTGAATTGGGGGCTCCTGTCACTGCCTGAACTGGGGGGGCTCCTGTCACTACCTAAACTTGGGGACTCCTGGCGCTACCTTAACTAGGGGGCACCTATCACTGCCTAAACTATCCAGGCCAGCCAGCCCAGCATCACCACCAGCCAACCAGCCCAGAATCACAGTAAAAAAGGCCACAGCATCACCACAAGTCAGGCCAGCATTTACTTCAACCAGCAAAAGCACAGCCCAGCATCACCGCCAGCCAACCCAGCCACAGCATCGGCCACAGCATCACCGCCAGCCAGGCCACAGCATCACTGCCAGGCCTTTCAGCCCACACATCATCCCCAATCCAGCCAAAAACAGTATTGCCACGCACAGCAGCCAGTACAGGAGAATTCAGAAGCCAGGTGAGAGGTGTCTACCATATTAAGGGGGCATTCTGCCTATTTAAGTGAAATGCTGTCTATTTATGTGCCTCATGACTGATAAATTTGTCTTGTTTGGGGCCTCATAATTTGTTGGGGGCCTCATGATTGCTGAATTTGTCTTGTTGGGGGCCTCATGATTGCTGAATTTGTCTTGTTGGGGGCCTCACGATTGCTGAATTTGTCATGTTGGGGGTCACATGATTGCTAACTGCGAGACTATGGGAAAAGCTGAATCATCATCATATGAGACAATAGCATTAAACCTACTTTTTTAGCTTTTTAAAACAGAATATAACTAGGAGGTTGTAAAAAAAATGAATTTATTATTCAGGAGTAGGATGGATGAAATTATTTATCTTCACAGTTTATTTTCAACTTGGATTTTCCATAATGTTCATGTATGAGTTAAAACGTTTGTACAGTATTTAGTTTAAATTGCTGTTGCCACAAGGGGGCCCAGTGATTTCTAGTTACGCCCCTGACTACTACCTAAACTGGGGACACCTATAGACCTGGCTACTTATACCGTACTTAGAGGGGTGTGGGAATGTTAGGGTGGAGGGTCCTGGAGGAATGTTTGGTGGGTGGGAGGTCCGAGGTCCGTGGGGTTGGAAGGTCGTGGGGGGGGGGGGGGGTGCGGGGCATATATTTTTTTGCTATGGGGCCCAGTCATTTCTAGCTACGCCCCTGGTGTGACAGCATTAGGAGCAATTATTTTTAAAAAAGACAATTACGGCGCGGCAAGCGGTGGGCAATCGGCGCAGAGTGGCGGCGATCAGAGGGCACACGCAGCTAGCAAAGTGCTAGCTGCGTGCTGCAAAAAACAATTATCAAAATTGGCCCAGCAGGGCCTGAGAAATCCCCCTGCGCGGCATAGCCCGTGCTCAGCACGGGCTTACCGCCAGGGAGGTTAAATTTAATAATGGAAAGATTAAGCTCACAATCACCCACCGTACCCGAGTTATGGTTGCCTCACTGAGCTTCCATCTGATGCTAAGATTCCTTTTGGGTGTGTCTTCCTTCTATCTCAACCCAATCAATCTACTTCAAAGAAAATCTACCAACGGGTTCCATTTGCCATTCTAATTCCCCTGCTAGAGCAGGAATTGTTCACAACCACAATTATCACAAGTAACAACCCTGCTTGGACTACCGCAAATTAAATACAATTACTATAAAGAATAGATATCCATTGCCGCTGATCCCTAAACACACCTAGGGCCAAATGCAATTCACTTTTCACCTGAGTTTTCTCTCATGATATTTTTCCAACTTATAAATAAAATGCTCTTCAAAGGAATACTATCGATACCCAAGTGTTCTAAAATGACAGTGTGCAAATAATGTCTAAGTAGCTGTGTAAACATTTTCCTACTTTTCATGTTAAATATCAGAGGCAAAATCTGTAATTTATTGAGGGTAGGATTTAGCTATATTGGGACAAACCAATTGCAGAAGGGGTTTCTGCTTCAATGCACAGCCAGAGTTGCATATCAGACTACAGAAAGCAAATATCAAGCATATCAAACTCTGAAAGCAAAAACAGTATGAAAAAGCTGTGACAATTAGTTACATTTCCTCTGCTCTCTTCAGACACCTCAGTCAGAGACACAGGGGCTGCAGCTGTTGGGAGGTCTCTTCTCTGTCACACACAGAGCTACACATAGAGTTAACTGATCAAGTGTGAAGGGAATTTCCCCTCTCCTCATGGCTCAGTCAGCTGTCAGTTTTGGCGTCAGTAAAGTTTGAATGTATTTTGATAACAGTAAACAAAGAAATTGCTACTACTACTACACCAGTACTTAGCAGCACTTCCCAAACAATTCCTGTGTCAATTGAAAAAAATATGTGAATCGATAGTATTCCTTTAAATCACCAACAAGAAAACAAATACTGAAAATAATTTTGACAGCACTTTTTCACCTACTTTTTGGTACTTTTTCCATTGTAAAGTGCTAAATATTTATTTTAAATCGAAGATGAAAAGTTATGTCCTAGGAGAAAACTCAGGAGAAAAAGTGAATTGCATATGGGCCCCAGATTTACACTAAACTTGACCTTTGAAGACTTTGGTGTCAATTCACCAGAGGTTACTGAACTATTTATCACACAGTCATTAATTTACCGTATTTTTCAAACTATAAGACGCTCCGGACCATAAGACGCACCTAAGTTTAAAGGTCAAAAATTAGGGGAAAAAAATATATACTAAACGTGGTGGTCTATGGTGCAGGAACGTCTTATGCACCTTTTTGGCCCCAAACGGTCTTCACCAAGAATGACCCCCACTGCCCTCCCAGCACACAATGTAAGCATACATTGCCTTGTGCTGCATCTCATCAACCCTTCCCCTACAGTTGCATAAAGCTTTACTAACCATCACCTTATTGATCCCATGGACGGCTTCCACAACACCAGCTTCATCTTCAGGGTGCCTGCTTGTCAGAGATCGTCATCAGCGAATCCTACAACTTCCAGCGGGTAGGATATCAGCAAGGTCCTGTGTGACAAGGAGCCAGGCAGCCGTTCACCTGCAGGCATGAATGCGTAAAACTGGCAGCATGTGGCAGATCTGCAAGGTCTGGTGTGAGAAGGACCGAGGCAGCCATTCACCTGCGTGCATCCATGCGGAAAACTGGCGTCGGGTAGGAGATCAGGGAGGTCCGGTGTGACAAGGAGTAAAGCAGCCATCCACCCGCGGGCATAACACGCGATGCAGTCCAGCCTACGTGACCCCCGCAGTGCACGTGCGCTTTCAGGTCACGTGGTGGCTGTACACCATAACCAGGAAGTGCAGTGGAGCCGAGAGCGGTAGAACTATTATGATTTTTGAAAGTGGCTGCATGCTAAGACAGATGAAGGCAGAGAGGAAGAGCGCGCGGGCGGTAGGCTCGACTGCATCGGCAAAGTATCGCATGCAAATCATTAACACCGCATAACTACCGACTGTTTCTCGCTCGGTTTTCGCATCCATATCGCTACATTATCGCCTACTACCGAATACTCCTCTAACTATCCTCGCACAATGGTGAATTGCAAAACATTTTTAAAAATACTGCATGAGGTAAAATACCGACCTTTTATCACTTACTAACTCTCCTCTGGTGAATTGAAGCCATTATAATCAAACAAGAACTCAAGAAGATCTAATTCACTTTTTCTCCTAAGTTTTATCCTAGGTGAATATTCACATGTTATCAGTAGAATTCCTCCTAAGCTACCAGCAAAGCAAGTAAGAAAACACTGAATAATTTTGACAGCACATTTTCACCTACTAAAAATAATTTTCCAAATTCTGAGGGGTAAATTAAACATAAGATGAAAAATTGTATTTCAAGAAGGATAGGAGGCGCCCTTATGATGTGTTGTATATACACAAAGACTTCACTTGACTTAATACAAAATTTGGTAGTTTTATTGACATAAAGCACTTTTAACAACGCGTTTCATGGTACAAACCGCTTCCTCGGGTCAGGTTAGTGTGCTGGGATGTGTAGACCAGTGCCAGAGCGCCAAGCCGACTTGGCTTGGCAAGTGAAGTCTCCGTGTATATACAAGGGAACACCGAACACATCATAAGGGCGCCTCCTATCCTTCTTGAAATACAACTTTGTATTACCCCTTTAGTGGGGTTCTTCACAACTGTCCAGGAGTGAAGTTTTTTTCATAAGGAGCAGCGACCAATTCTCGAAAAAGACCGAGTGGGGACGGTACTTCCCTACATGCCATACAGAGTGGTTGCTTTTGTGGCAACCTACACTTGTGAGTATAACTACTATTCTTACTTTTAAGCCTTGTTACCTGAAGATAATACACCAGAAGGACTTCTGGTACCCCTGCGTTTTTTTTTCGCTCTCTCCTTTCTGTACCTGTTACAGCCCCTAAATAAGATGAAAAATGATCTCCTAAGCTCTTACTATTCAGTAAGAAGCCCTTGGGCAAGACTCACACTGCAGGGTGGCCTATTGAGCGCACCTTTAGTGACTGCAGCTCTCAAGAGCTTTGAGTCAGACAGGAGAAAAGAGCTATACAAATGTTAGAATTATTACTACTATTATTTCGTAGGTGAAAACTTAGGAGAAAAAGTGAATTGGATAGGGTCCTATGGCCCATATGCAATTCACTTTTTCTATGGAGTATTGTCCCAGGAAATACTTTTTTTGTTTTCAAAGTTTTTTATTGAAATTTTTAAATTTTAACAACACAAATTGTACATAAAGATACATTTAACATGGGAAAAATAGTGGGGATAGCTTATACATATATCATTGGTTTGTAGTCGAACCTGGAAGGAAGGGACAGGCAAGATAACCAGCAGTTTAATGTAGCAAACTGTCAGGGACTTACCTCAGGGATCCCGCGACGCTGCCGTCTCCGCTGGTAGTCATGCGGACTCTGGCACTTCCGGGTCCGCGCCATCCTCTCGCGCGCACAGCAACCCCAGCGTCTATGGCAACAGGGGTGTGCGCGCGCATCCAGGTAACGAGCGGGGACGGAGGCATAGAGGCAAGCGCCCGTCCTATACGCTCAGAAGACGTATCCTGTAGTCAGCTGACACTGCCAGTCAGCTGACATGATAGAGGGCTGCTGTTGGTTGTGTCAGCTGGAGATACAGCTGACACTTAGGCAGGGAATATTGCTGCATATTGATTGGTTGCTGTGTGAGTGGCCGGCCACTGATTGGGTGAGTGAGTGTATTTAAATCTTACTTCCTCACTAGCACATTGCCCGTGATAGCTTTAGCTTATGCTTGCTGGGTGTGATTACTACTGTGGATTTTCTGTGTACCGACTTGCCTGGATATCAACTACTCTTTGACTGCCGCCTGAACTGACCCTTGCCTGGAAATAACTACTCTTTGATTGCCGCCTGAACTGACCCTTGCTTGGAATATAACTACTCTTTGAACGCCGCCTGTACCGACCTCTGCCTGGACTCTGACCCTGATACCGTTTGTTCCTTCTGTACCGCGATACTTCTGATCTACTGTGTATGACCTTTGATTGTGCTGGACTGTGTTACCTCTTATCCTGTTTGGCCTGGAGGGTTATTCACTCACCCTGCATTCAGCCCCAATACTTTGCACACTTAAGGCCTGGGTGTAACCGAAGTCGGGTAGGTGTTGTCTCCTCACCTCCTGTTCAAGCGGGGACGCGCCACATAGGGTGAAGCGTGTGGTGATAGATTGGGGCATTGGGGCTGATTCGTGAGTGGATATTCTGACAGGTCTCACAGAGCATGCCGGGGCGCGCATGCCCAATGAAGGGCTGAATTACCAGGGTCCAGGACCACCAGGGGGATTGTGAGGGACGAGTGGCCTCAAGGGGGCTTAAGGAAGCCCCAGGTAAGTATGGAACATGAGGCGCTTCTCATCGCAGGTTCTCTTTAAGCGAGGAGCACCAAGCCCCTTCCTTTTAGCGCCCGTGTGAACCGGCCTTTAATGTGAAACTGCTCTGCAAGCTCTCCGCCAAGGCAGGCGCCCGGTGGAGGAATACGTGACTGAGTTCCGCCATTGGTCCGGGGACACGGCATGGAATGATGCTGCTTTAAAACATCAGTTCAGGTTGGGACTTTCAGAGCAATTAAAGGATGAATTGGCCAGGGTAGGAGTTCCTGCTACCTTGAAGGAATTGATCCAACTTTCCATCCAGATTGATCGACGTCTCAGGGAAAGACGCCAGGAGAGATCCTCATCTTTTAGACCAGCATGGTCATTGTCTGTTCCTCCAGCTCCTGTTCCAGTTTCTGTTCCTTCCTCATCCACCTCTGATGATCCTGAACCTATGCAGCTAGGTGTTTCTAGACTTTCTGTGATCGAGAAAGCCAGGAGGAGAAAAGAGGGATTATGCCTCTATTGTGGGGGCTCGGGGCATTATGCTCAGGACTGCCCTATTAAAAGGAAGAAACAGGAAAACTCCAGCGCTTAGGTGAGGCCGAGGAAACTCACCTAAGCGAGCAGGTATTTCCTCTTAAATATGATCGTGTGTTGTTACCTATTGATATTGTCTGGGGTAGCAAGAGTTACCAAGGTCAAGCGTTTGTTGATTGTGGAGCTGCAGGTAATTTTATGGATCTATCTTTGGCACAGGAGCTCGGCATTCCTGTTTCTGCTTTTTCTGAAAAACTGTATGTGACAGCCATTGATGACACTCCATTGCAAGCTGGTCAGCCAATCTCTGTCACACCCGGTATCACTGTAAAGATTGGTGCACTACATTCTGAAATTTTGAAATTTTATGTGTTAAATATTCCCTCTAGCCCCATCATCTTGGGGTTACCATGGCTGAAGTTACACAATCCCACTATTGACTGGCAGTCTGGTCAATTAGTTAGGTGGTCCTCATATTGCAATAATGGTTGTCTCACACGTTTATGTCTAGGTGCCACTTGTGTGGAGGAGAAGTTACCAGAAGTGTATCATGAATTTGTTGATGTCTTTTCTCCTCAGGCCGCTGACAAGTTACCTCCACATAGGTCCTATGATTGTCATATTGACATTTTTCCAGGAACCATGCCACCTAGGGGAAGGTTATATAGCCTTTCAAGGCCTGAAGACCAGGCAATGAGAGACTATATTAAGGAAAATCTAGACAAGGGGTTCATACGTCCCTCCTCCTCCCCTGCGGGTGCCGGGTTTTTCTTTGTCGAAAAGAAGGATGGTGGATTAAGACCTTGTATTGATTATAGGGGTTTAAACAAAATCACCGTAAAAAACCGCTACCCCTTGCCATTAATTGAGGATCTGTTTGCCCAGGTAGCCGGGGCTAAGATATTTACTAAGTTAGACCTCAGGGGCGCTTATAATCTTATAAGAATACGACAAGGGGATGAATGGAAAACGGCCTTTAATACCAAGGATGGACACTACGAGTATTTGGTGATGCCGTTTGGATTATGTAATGCTCCAGCTGTGTTCCAGGATTTCATTAATGATGTGTTTCGTGATTATTTAGGACGTTTCCTGGTGGTGTATTTAGATGACATCTTAATTTTTTCCTCCTCTCTAGATGAACATCGGGAACATGTTAAGAGGGTCTTACAGAAACTCAGGGAGAATTGTTTATATGCTAAGTTGGAGAAATGCGAATTTGAAATTCAAGAAGTATCCTTTTTAGGTTATGTTATGTCTAGTTCTGGCCTAGCTATGGACCCTGCCAAGCTCTCAGCAGTTTTGAACTGGCCCCAACCCACTGACTTGAAGTCTTTACAACGGTTCCTTGGTTTTGCTAATTTTTATAGAAAATTCATTAAGAATTTTTCCCTCAGAGTGGCCCCATTGACGGATCTCACTAAGAAAGGTGCAGATCCCTCCATTTGGACCCCTGAAGCACAGGCAGCATTTAAAGAATTGAAAGAAACCTTTTGTTCTGCCCCAGTTCTGACCCATCCTGACGTGCAACGACCTTTTATTTTGGAAGTAGACGCCTCAGAATTAGGAGTAGGGGCAGTACTTTCTCAGTACACTGGTTCTCCTGAATGTCTCCACCCGTGTGCTTTTTTCTCTAAAAAGTTTTCCTCTGCTGAGCGGAACTATGATATAGGTAACAGAGAGCTGTTGGGGGTTAAATTGGCGTTTGAGGAGTGGAGACATTGGTTAGAGGGAGCCATTCATCCTGTCACGGTTTTTACAGATCATAAAAACCTCGAATACATTGAGAACGCTAAAAGACTTAATCCTCGACAAGCTCGATGGGCTCTGTTCTTTTCGCGTTTCAATTTTACCATAACGTACAAACCTGGGTCGAAAAACGTGAAAGCAGATGCTCTGTCCCGTAGTTTTGGGAGTCCTGATCCGCAGGCCGGGTCTCCTGAAACTATCATTCCTAAACAATATATCATTGCGGTTATTAATTTGTCCCCAGACCTCTCAGAAAAGTTGAAGTCTGAGCAAAGGGAAGTTCCACCGGGGAAGCCGAGTGATTGCCTTTTTGTACCCCCTCATCTCAGGTTACAGGTCTTGCAACAATTTCATGAGTCTAAAACTACAGGGCATCCAGGCGAAAAGAAAACACTTAATCTGTTAAAAAGACTTGTGTGGTGGCCTTCTCTGAGCAGGGACGTGTGTGCGTATGTTAACCACTGCAGCCTACAGCTTCGAAAATCTTATGCATCCGAGCAATGTTCACCTCCCATTCATTCGCTAATAACTTTATCGCTACTTATCAAAATTAATTGATCTATATCTTGTTTTTTCCGCCACTAATTAGGCTTTCTTTAGGTAGTACATTCTGCTAAGAGCCACTTTACTGTAAATACATTTTAACAGGAAGATTAAGATAGAAATGGAAAAAATCATTATTTCTCAGTTTTTGGCCATTATAGTTTAAAATTAATACATGCTACAGTAATTAAAACCCATGCATTTTATGTGCCCATTTGTCCCGCTTATTACACCATTTAAATTACGTCCCTATCACAATTTATGGCGCCGATATTTTATTTAGAAATAAAGGTGCATTTTTTCAATTTGCGTCCATCACTATTTACAAGCTTATAATTTTAAAAAATTTAATAAGATACTCTCTTGACATGTATATTTAAAAAGTTCAGACCCTTAGGTAACTATTTATGTAGTTTTTTTTTTTTTAATTGTCATTTTTTTTATTTTTTTTTTAACACAAAAATGTATTTGGGTAATTTTAGTTTGGGAGGTAAATAGCCAATTTTAGATGTAATATAATGTATTTTTTTATTCAATACAGGTATGTGGGTGCAGTTTACTATTTGGCCACAAGATGGCCACATTCAAAAAATTCCTGGATGCGAACGATGTCGCATCTAGGAACTAAAATGAAGAGAAGAAGTTTCCTGGGGGCAGAAATACCACGCTCTCTGATGAGAAAGCGTCTGTATTTCTGCCGGGGACTTAGATCGGTGAATGGGAATTATATTCCCATTCACTGATCGGGGGGGCAGCGGGAGGCAGCGGAAGCGTGCGCGGACGCGCGCCCGATCGCGCGCACCACACGGCTGCAGCACCACTGCCTATCTGGACGGATATATGCGTCCAGATATGGCGAAGTGGTTAAATCCTGTTCAGTTTGTGCCCGCAGTAAAGTATTACGTACCAGTCCCCAAGGCACTCTGATGCCTCTACCTGTTCCACTGAAACCTTGGACACATATTTCCATGGATTTTATTGTAGATCTGCCCATCTCTCAGGGGAATACTGCTGTATGGGTCGTTGTGGACAGGTTTAGTAAGATGTGCCATTTCATACCAATGCCAGGATTACCGTCTGCTAAAGAATTAGCTCAACTTTTTATTTGCAACATTTTTAAGTTACATGGGATACCTGAAAATATTGTATCTGACAGGGGGGTCCAATTTGTGTCACGATTTTGGAAGGCTTTTTGTAATTGTTTAGGAATTTCATTATCATTCTCTTCAGGGTACCATCCAGAAACGAACGGTCAGACAGAAAGGACCAATCAGAATTTAGAGCAATTTTTGCGATGTTTTGTAGCCAACTGTCAAGAGACTTGGTCTGACTACTTGTTCTTTGCTGAATTTGCTATCAATAATGCTGAAAATGCCTCAACTAAGATGTCTCCCTTTCAAATTGTTACAAGATTGCATCCAAAATTTTGTTCTCTGTCTCCACCTTCCTCTGATCTTCCCGATCTTGACAGTTGGGTTGCTCACATGGAGTTGGTCTGGAAACAGGTTCAGGAGAACTTAAAGGTGGCAGGGCAGCGACAAAAGTCATTCGCTGACCGTCATCGGTCTTCCGAATCACAGTTTGTTCCTGGGGATTTGGTTTGGGTGTCTACTCGAAACATTCCTCTTAGACAACCGTCTACCAAATTGGGACCTAAATTTATTGGTCCTTATCCAATATATCAAAGAATCAATGACGTGACTTATAGAGTCAAGATGCCTAATTCCCTCAGGGGGGTAGATTCATTTCATGTGTCGCTTTTGAAATCTGCTGCTAATTGCGACCAATCAGTTACTCCTCCAGATCCTGTATTAATCAATGGTGAACCTGAACATGAGATAGAGAAAATCTTAGATTCACGTATTGTTAAAAAATCATTACAATTTCTTATTGACTGGAAAGGTTATGGGCCAGAAGAAAGATCATGGGTTCCCGCTAGACAGGTCCATGCTGATCAATTGATTAAAGAATTTTATGACAAATTTCCTCACAAACCTCGGTTAGAGTGTCCTGGGGCCACTCCTCAGGGGGGGGGGGGGGTAATGTCAGGGACTTACCTCAGGGATCCCGCGACGCTGCCGTCTCCGCTGGTAGTCATGCGGACTCTGGCACTTCCGGGTCCGCGCCATCCTCTCGCGCGCACAGCAACCCCAGCGTCTATGGCAACAGGGGTGTGCGCGCGCATCCAGGTAACGAGCGGGGACGGACGCATAGAGGCAAGCGCCCGTCCTATACGCTCAGAAGACGTATCCTGTAGTCAGCTGACACTGCCAGTCAGCTGACATGATAGAGGGCTGCTGTTGGTTGTGTCAGCTGGAGATACAGCTGACACTTAGGCAGGGAATATTGCTGCATATTGATTGGTTGCTGTGTGAGTGGCCGGCCACTGATTGGGTGAGTGAGTGTATTTAAATCTTACTTCCTCACTAGCACATTGCCCGTGATAGCTTTAGCTTATGCTTGCTGGGTGTGATTACTACTGTGGATTTTCTGTGTACCGACTTGCCTGGATATCAACTACTCTTTGACTGCCGCCTGAACTGACCCTTGCCTGGAAATAACTACTCTTTGATTGCCGCCTGAACTGACCCTTGCTTGGAATATAACTACTCTTTGAACGCCGCCTGTACCGACCTCTGCCTGGACTCTGACCCTGATACCGTTTGTTCCTTCTGTACCGCGATACTTCTGATCTACTGTGTATGACCTTTGATTGTGCTGGACTGTGTTACCTCTTATCCTGTTTGGCCTGGAGGGTTATTCACTCACCCTGCATTCAGCCCCAATACTTTGCACACTTAAGGCCTGGGTGTAACCGAAGTCGGGTAGGTGTTGTCTCCTCACCTCCTGTTCAAGCGGGGACGCGCCACATAGGGTGAAGCGTGTGGTGATAGATTGGGGCATTGGGGCTGATTCGTGAGTGGATATTCTGACAGGTCTCACACAAACATTGAAGTAGATTGAAGTATGTGTACCACTGTCAGATGGGAAGTCATTATGAGCCCACAGAGGACTAAGTCCAGCTATCTGGGGCTTGCTAATGAACATTTGGGGGTTAGGGAAGAAGGGAGCCCAATCAGGGCTCGATTATGTGAATACCTTCTAGGCGCCTGCCATCCAGCGATAGACAGGCGGGACAGGAAGGGTTGCAGTCAAAGGCATCCTTAGGCAGAAGTTAGAGAAAGAGGAGTCAGAAAGGAAAAGGGGAGAAAGAAAGCAGAAAGATTAGGGAGGGGGGAAGGAGGAAAAGAGAAGGGGTCAGGAGTAGGGGTCCACCTTACAGTCTTGTAATGGAAGTTATCTCCAGACTTGGATGCTCCAGGGATCCCAGATCTTTTCAAATTTCTTTTGTGTGTCCCTGAGGATGCTAATAAGTCGTTCGTTTACCATTATTGAGTTTATTCTAGATTTCACTTCAGCTATGGTGACTGTGGGTTTCTTCCAGTTCCTAGCTATCGTCATAGTAGCTGCTGAGAGTACGACCGAAGCCAATTTATTCTGTGTGGAGGTTAAAGAGCTGATCTTTGCGTGTAATAAAGCTTGTGAAGGATCTCTGTTGATGGACTGATGAAAGAGAGAGGAAAGTAGTTTGTATATTTGATACCAGAAACGGTTGAGCCGTGGACAAAACCACCAAATGTGGAGCATGTCTCCGGGCAACTTACAGCCTCTAAAGCAAAAGGAATTGGCAGAGGGAAACGCCTTGGCTATGCGGGTCGGGACAAGGTACCATTGCGTCATTACCTTATAGGCAGACTCAACTATATATAGGTTGCTGGAGCAGCTGGAGACTCTGCTCCAGATGTCCAACCAGTCTTCTCTGTCCTTAGGGCCAGCAAGGTCTGTTTCCCATCTTGAGGCATAGGGGTGTGTCGTTGGGGAGGATGGGCGTGTTAAGAAGCTATATAGTCTAGAAATTAGGCCTTTAGTGTTGGGACAGTGCATACAAATGTTTTCATAAGGTGTGACAGTATAAGGGGGATCTTTATCTCGAATGAGAGGTTTGATCCAGTGTCCTAGTTGCAAATGTCGAAGGGAAGGTGTGTGATTTTAGTAAGGCTGTTTGCACTCCACCAGGAGAATGCCCCCGGGTCATCTAAGCCCGGAGGGAACAGAGGATTGTTGGTCAGTGGTAGTAAGGGAAGGAATGATGACTGGAGGTTAGCCGAGTAACGGACCGAGTCCCACACTCTAAGACCGTGGGCCAAAGGGGGGCTTAATGAGGGTGGTCTCATTTTCGGAGGGAGCCATAGTAGGGTACTGGGTAGTAAGGGGTCACACCAAGGTATCTCTATAAAAACGCAGAGAGGAGTATCATGTGTCTGGAACATGCTGGTAAGTTGGGCTATGGTTGCTGCCTGATAATAAGAGGAGAGCTTTGGGACCCCTACGCCTCCGTCTAGTTTATGGGCAAATAAGGTCGTCCTGCAGACTCTGGGACCTTTGCGGCCCCATACAAAGTCCATGATCTTCTTTTGGAAGATACGTAAGTAGTGGCTTGGGACTTGGATCGGGAGAGTGCGGAAGAAATAGAGAAGCTTTGGCAGATAGGACATTTTGATTGCATTGATATTACCCAGCCATGACAGGGGGGAGTGAGACCACCTGTCAGTCAGTGCTGAGAGTGCTTTCAATAGCGGAGGGTAGTTGGCAGAGAAAAGGGAGGCATAATGGGGGGTGAGAGTGATACCCAAATAGGGTAGGGATTGAACCCATTGAAAAGGGCAAGAGCTCTTTAGCTGGACAAGATCTGTGGGGGAAAGGGATATTCCCATAGCTTTAAATTTTCCTACGTTTATTTATAAACCTGAGACCTGGGCAAAGTAAGAAAAAGCTTGGAGGGCCTCTGGGATGGATGTGTGGGGTTGTGTCAATATAAGTAGGGTATCATCTGCGAACATAAGGAGTTTGTGGGATAGGCCAGCGCACTCTCTTCCTTGGATGTCGGTTTTGTCGCGTAGGTAGCAAGCAAAGGGCTCCAGGGCAAGGATGAAGAGTAGGGGGGATAACGGGCAACCTTGTCTGGTCCCTCGGTTGATATCGAAGGTTTGGGAGGAGTGGCCAAAAAATCTTACTGAGGCTGTAGGGCCAGCGTACATCCCTTGAATCCAATTCAAGAAGTGAGCGTCTAAGCCCCATTTTTGGAGGGCGAGTTTCAGGTAGGACCAAGAAAGGGTGTCGAAGGCCTTAAATATGTCCAAGGATAAGGCCACCCCAGGGATTTTGTGTGTTTGGAGGTAGTGAGTAAGAAGGATAGCCCTTCTAGTGCCGTCCTCGGCCTGTCTGCCAGGAACGAAACCTATCTGGTCTCTATGGATTAGGGATGGGAGGATTTTATTCAGTCTCAACGCTAGAATCTTGCCCAATAGTTTTAAGTCTGTGTTAATGAGAGAGATGGGGCGAAATTGGTGGACTGCGTGGTGTTCCTGCTCTACCTTAGGAACCATAGAGATGTAGGCCATTAGCATAGATCTTGGGGGACACTTGCCTTCCTGGATTTCGTTGTAGCACTTTGCTAGTTCTGGGGCCAGTGAATCTGATAGCTTTTTATAATAGAGGGCCGAGAACCCGTCTGGGCCCGGAGTTTTATTAGACTTTAATGTTTTGATAGCTAATTGAACTTCGGCTGCTGAGATAGGGGCACTCAGACTGGTAGTAGTGTCTTGGCTCAATTTAGGGAGTGTGGTCTGGTCTAAGAAGTCATGGATAACGGTGTCAGATGCATTGGAGGTGTTAGCATATAGATCTGCTAAAAATTTCTCGAAGGAGTCAACAATCTTGCGAGGGTTGGCGGAAACCTGTCCTGAGGAGTTGCGGATTTTAAGCATGGTTGGGTGGGAAGGCTTATTTTTAAGACATTTGGCTAGGAGGGACAGTGGCTTATTAGCGTTGTAGTAATAAAATTGTCTACGCCATCTAAGCTGTTGCTCCACCTTGTCCGTTAGTAGCAAATCTAATTCTGTGCTTATGCGATCTTTGATAATTTTATTGATGCTTGTGGGTGTATGCTTCCACTCCTGCTCCGCTCGTTCCAATTTTGCAGTAAGTTCCTCAATTTTTTGATTGCAGCGTTTTTTGAGACTACTGGCAATTCCTATTAATGTTCCACGTATAGTAGCTTTATGGGCTTCCCATAAAGTGAAAGGTGAGGATACAGAGCCCGCATTGTCAGCAAAGTATTCCTCAACTTTCCCCTTTAGTTGATCGATAATATCTGCTCTAGAGAGCAGGGAATCGTTTAAACGCCATGTAAATGATCGATTGATCGGGAGCGTAGCGGAGCAGCAGATGGAAACCAGGGAGTGATCTGACCAGGAGGTTGTGTGTATCTTAGCTGCTGGTACAAGGTGAAGGCAAGTCTGTTGCACAAAGATATGGTCGATCCTGCAAAAGCTGTCATGGGCATTGGAATAAAAAGTGAAATCTTTAGTGGAAGGGTTAAGTTCTCGCCAAACATCTACGTAGCCATAGTGGTCTAGAAGTTCTTTGATTTTGATCCCATGTGGGTGGGTGGTTAAGAGTAGCGTTGGTATCACCTGTGATTATGATTTGGCCTAGACCATGCTGGGAGAGGACCTGTAGAAAGTGGGAATAAAAATTGGATTGGTGTGCATTGGAGGCGTAATAAGTAGCAAAAGTGACCTCTCTATCGTACATTGTACCGAGTAAGATGCGGTATCTGCCAGTAGGGTCAGCTATATGTTTTGTATAATTAAAGGGAAAGTTCTTCCTAAAGGCAATTAAGACTCCGCGTACTTTCGTAAGGGCACAGGCGAAAAAAGCTGTAGGATAGTGACGATTCAGGTATTTAGGACAAGTAGGTTGGTCTAGTCTAGTCTCTTGTAAGCATACAATGTCTGCTTGGCAAGCTTTATAATAGGTAAACGCTTTAGAGCGTTTATGTGGGGAACCCAATTCCTGGACATTATGAGAACATTTTTTAAAAAAGTAAGAAGTCATGGAGGGTTGATTTCAAAGCTTGATGCGATACTAAGATCTGCAAGGTGGAGACCCTGGGGGGTAGGGAGAGGCAGCAGAGAGAGGGGGGAGAAGAGTATGAAAGTGAGAGAGAGCAGGAAAGAGACACGTGCACAGTTCCATGGTAATCCGGGAACTGGGCTAAGCTGAAAGCTTGACCACGTAGGGGTCAAGAGCAAGGGGACCTCAGAAGAGGAAGAGTCCCACCAAGGTAGTGACTCCGGCCGGGTCATTAGGGGGTGTGTGTTGGCCGACTGCTCTGCTGGCTTAATGATATTGGACCATCTTGAGTTAAGGTCCCAGCTATAAAGGAGCAAAATTATTATAGGAGGGGTGGGGAAAGGGGTATGAGCAGGGGTTGGGAAAAAGGGGTGTTGAATATTGATAAGCAGTTAATGAGGGGTAGGTGGGCGAGGGCAACTGGAGCTCCTAGGTTCGTGAGGGGTGAGAACGTCTAGCCAGCAGGGGAGTTAGCTCAGGATGTTGTGTTAAGAGTGAGGCGTAATCTCAGGCATAGTACAGCTTTTGTGAGGGAGGATCAGAGTAGCAGCCGTCCTCTGTCCATAGACACTATGAGATGTTATGCAGGGCACCAAATACCTTCAACTAAATCTTATAAGCGAAGGTGGTAAATATTGTGTGGGGGCGTAGTGCCCTCTGGTGGGGAAGGTTTGTCAGGACTAGGGAGACAGAACCTGGCCATTCTGTAGTTTCCCATGGTAGGGAAGGCCGTATAATAAAGCAGTGTGTTGGAGGCTGGAGAAGGGAAGTACAAATTAGTGTCTAAGGAGGAGACGCTTAAGTGATGGTCAGACCTGACATGAGTAAAAATGACCACAGATAGGCTAGAAGTCATGTCCCAGGAGCAGCAATTTCGAGCAGCAGGGAAAAAGGAGGGGGAGGGGGGCTGGAGGGGTAGGATAGGACGGAAGGGGGGGGGGGGAGGGGAAGGGGGGAAGAGAGAGGAGGCCAAGGAGTGACCCCCTGGAGCAGCCATGTAGGCATCTTGGGAACTGGGAGGGGAAGGAGGGAGGGTCAGGGAAACGAGGGGAGGGGGTCAGGGGAGACTGCTCATACTATGAGAAATTAACTGACTGTAAACATCAGCTTAATAACATAGAACAACTGGTAGAAAGTGTTATGTCATAGCAAACAGTAGGTTTAAGATTAAGTACCTAAAAGAGCTGCAAACATTAGCTTAGTAACATATAGCAACTGCCAGACAGCATTATATCGTAGTAAATAGTAAATTCAGGATTAAGTGCCTTATGGTAGCAAACCTCGGAAGAGTCTGGCAAAGGTATCTTCTGAATCTGTAAGCTGCTTGAAATAGGGAAGGGAGGGGGATGTGGAGGGGTTAGCTTTACCGTAAAAACAGCCGGCTGGGAGGGGGTGGGAATGGGAAGGGAGGGGGGAAGGTGGGGATGTTATTTACTTTGCTAAGAAAATGAGCGGAGACTCGTAACTTATTTGAAAAGTGTTCAGTTATGCTGTTTTCCGGAAAATGTTCAGATGAGATAGGTGGCAAAAAAAGTTCTTATGGACAACTCAATGCACTTAAGGAACAAATATAAAAACTAAAGAGTGCAATAACGTTAACCTGGAGTCTGTCCTCTGAGACATTCCAGGGCCGACTAGCAGCCATTGTAGGGTCATATCAGAGCCCAGGGAGGAGCAGCAATCAAAATAACAGCAAACAGTGTCTTAAATGTAGAAAAGGGACATAGAGTCTTACCCAACCATATGGTAGATGGCAGAAGGCAAAGGCGAAAAAAGGAAAAACATCCATCGTAGGATCCATGTTCAGATGGCAAAGCTCATCAGTGAGTTACGGAAGTTCCGAAGCGGGGAGGATGACCCGAGCTAAACCGTAGGCCTGCTGAACAGATACCAACAGGGCATAACTGAAGGCCTATGGGCGGTCTAATGTGTGAAGAGCAGAAAATCTGAAGAGCAGCTCTTGCTGGCTGCAGGGTATCCTCAAGCGGGGAAGGTCCGCACAGAGTAGAAGCGAAAACGGCAGATCTTCAAGTGGTGGAAGCATTCCGAGCAGCCGGGGCAGATTGGGACAATTTCCTGGAAGGGGAGTCGCGCTGCCAAGTATTCTGCGAGGCCGGCGGGCGCCGGGGTGAGATGCTGGTGGCTTGCGCAGTGGTATCCGATGGTAGGATCAAATGAAGGCGCTCAAATAGTTCCTGCGCCTCGTCAGGAGATGGTGTGTGATTTTCCTGACAGCAGAAAGATTAATTTAAGTGGGAACCCCCACTTGTACTTTATATTTTGGGGCCGCAATGCTGTTGTGTAGGTCTTCATTAATCTTCGCTTCTGAATGGTGATGGGGGCCAGGTCTGCGAAGATCTGGTATGGGTAGTCTTGGAAATGTAGCGGTTCCTTTCCTCTCGCGGCTTGCAGGATCGTTTCTTTGGTGCGATAGAACGTAAATTTGATAATTATGTCACGAGGGGAGCCATCCGGTCTTTTGGGCCCCAGAGCTCGGTGGATCCAGTCGAACTCTAGGCGGTCGACGGGGATATTCGGGGTAAGCTCCTGGAACATTGCGGTGGCAGTGGAGTTCAGGTCCAAGATGGACTCCGGCAGCCCGCGTATTCTTAGATTTCCACGGCGGGAACGGTTTTCCGAATCTTCTAGGCGCAATTTAGTGTCGGCCAGCTCGGATTTGACCTCCGTTAGTTCTTTATCGTGAGCATCAACCACCGTTGCAGTTTTCTCATAGCGCTCCTCGAATTCCGCCATATGGGAGGTGAGGTCTCTGACTTATTTCTTAAGTTGGTGAGCCAATTTAGTAGCAACTGCATTCAGTTCAGTATGGAGGAGAGTTTTGAACTTTTCCAGAAGAAGGGCGTCCTTTGGAGTCCAGCCTAGGGCAGGATCTGATCAGGAATATTCCGATCTCCTGGCTCTGGTGCGAGGTTTGGAGGCTATTGTCACGTCTGAGTGCGAGGAGGAGGCCAAGGATGCCATGCTTTTTGGGCCTTTGTGGCGCCGTGAGGAGGACGGTTGAGAGTGGGGAGATCCCTCTCTGGATATCTCCGAAGTGCGGCCCATCGTTGCTCTGGTATCTTAGGGTGTCGTAGAGGGCAAAAAGGGGTGAGGGTTGTCGCTCAGTAAGCTGGGGCAGTTAGCTACAGCAGTCGGCCACGCTGAGCGAAGCTAGAAAGTGGCCATCTCTCTAGCGCGCCAGCCACGCCCCCCTCCCCCCCACCACAGGAAATACTTTTTTTATCTCCTCTTTCTATACCTTTTAAGCTCTTTTCATTTGAAAACATATCAAAAAGTAGGTCAAAAAGTACTATCAAAATTTCTTACGTTGATGAATTAAAATGCATTTTATTTTTGGAACTTTTGGAAATATCACCTAGGAGTAAACTCAGTAGTAAACGTTAATTGCATATGGGCCTCTCTCTTTTAAAGGTATTCTTGAGCCAACTACAAAAAAGGGTTTCACTTACCTGGAGCTTCTACCAGCCCCCTGTAGCCGTTCCGTACCCGCATCGGTCCACAAAGATCCTCAGTTCTCCGTGCAGCCCTGGCCAAGTGCATCCTTGTTCGGGTTCCTGTCCGCAATAGCATCCTGCGCCTGTGCAGGATTGTGGATGGGAACGCGAGCTAGGATACGCGTGGCTAGAGCCGAGCAGGCGCAGTGGCCTGCCGACTCTCAGTCGGCGAAAACGAAACTAAGATGCGGCAGGGGAACGGAGGATCTTTGAGAACCAGTGCGGGCACAGGATGGCTGCAGGGGGCTGGTAGAAGCCCTAGGTAAATGATTTTTTTTTTTATTGGCTTAAAGGACGCCCGAAGTGGAAATAAACTAATGAAATAAACAATTGTATCTATCTTCCTTCTCCTAAAAATGACTCTAAGATATTCCACAGTTTTATTTTATGTTTAAATCTACTTTTTAAGTTTTAACTGTTTTATTGTTTTCGCTCAATCACACATTCATTGAAGTATGCCAGAGCTAAACTCTATGAACTATTGACCCTTTTTATTTCTTTCCTGCTCTCAGAAGCCATTTTCTGCTAGTAAAGCGTTTTATAGTTGGAATTTCTTATCAGTGAGGGTCACACTGTAGTCACTTCCTGTCTGAGTCAGGACAGAAGCAAACTGATCCGAGATAATATACCAGGGAATAATCAAATCATACACATGGTCTGTACAGACAAGCCCTGTAGGTAAATATATACAAGTGAATAGCTTGTTTGTATTAACCTGCTGGGCGGTCTGGACGAGCTCAGCTCGTCCAGTACCGCCGGAGCCTGCCGCTCAGGCCCTGCTGGGCCGATTTGGCTGAAATAAAAAGCAGCACACGCAGCCGGCACTTTGCCAGCCGCGTGTGCTGCCTGATCGCCGCCGCTCTGCGGCGATCCGCCGCGAGCAGCGGCGAAAGAGGGTCCCCCCAGCCGCCTGAGCCCAGCGTAGCCGGAACAAAAAGTTCCAGCCAGCGCTAAGGGCTGGATCGGAGGCGGCTGACGTCAGGACGTCGGCTGACGTCGATGACGTCACTCCGCTCGTCGCTATGGCGACGATGTAAGCAAAACAAGGAAGGCCGCTCATTGCGGCCTTCCTTGTTTATTCTGGGCGCCGGAGGCGATCGGAAGAACGCCTCCGGAGCGCCCTCTAGTGGGCTTTCATACAGCCAACTTTCAGTTGGCTGCATGAAATAGTTTTTTTTTTATTAAAAAAAAACCCTCCCGCAGCCTGCCTGGCGATCTTAATAGAACGCCAGGCAGGTTAAAAACAATGTTTGGAGAGGAGTCACAAAATATGTAAAACGCCTCTGCGGAGTCCTCATAATTATAAATTAGGTCCACTAAATGCCAGTGGAGGTCTTTGCTTACCCCCCAACACCCTACTAATTTCAGGGGTGTGGTGTAGCTATTCCCTGGCTGGGTACCTGAGAGCTCCATTTAAACAGGAACTCCAGTGAAAATAATGTAATAAAAAAAGTGCTTAATTTTTACAATAATTATGTATAAGTGATTTAGTCAGTGTTTGCCCATTGTAAAATCTTTTAAATCCCTGATTTATATTCTGACATTTATTACATGGTGCCATTTTTACTGTTGGCAGGTGATGTAGCTGCAGCATGGTTTTTTTGGCAGTTTTAAACAGCTGTAAACAGCTATTTCCCACAATGCAGCAAGGTTCACAGACAGGAAACTGCCAAGAGTACGTACTCAGAATTTCTTTGAGGGAGGGGTTTCACCACAATATCAGCCATACAGCGCCCCCTGATGTCGGTTTGTGAAAAGGAATAGATTTTTCATGTAAAAGGGGACATCAGCTACTGATGGGGATAAAGTTCAATTCTTGGTTGGAGTTTCTCTTTAAAAGAAAGGCAGGTAGACAACCATGCTGTTCAATAAGCTGCATGTGTGTAGCAAACACACTGTCTATACTCATATAAGACAGAGAGACATATACAGAGCTCTGACTTGGGCTACATGGGGGACATATTGTAATCTGGTGGGGGGTGCACGTTACTATGATAATATATATATGTGTAGCACTTTTTGAAAAAGACGATGGGTGAAACATGTCAAAGTATCATATTGCAGCACTTTGTATATAGCACTAGCACCTCTGTATATGTCTCTCTGCATTATATGAGTATAGACAGGTTGTTCACCAACTGTGGTATCTGCCGTTTGCTACACAGCAGCTGATATATAACTGACAGCAACTGGTATATTTCAGTTCTGACACAATATTGTCAGAACGGGAAGGGATCACTGTAAGAAGAAAATGGTGAACTTCTGAGAGGAACTGATGGCTAGGTAAGTATGTAATATTCATTTGCAGGTACATCATGTGTTTATTTTAAATTATTTTTCTCAGTTCAGGTTCCCTTTAAGCTATGCAATACTCCTTTCACATTACAGCACTTTTCAACATCTTCTGTGATTTTTTTGTTGTATACAATGAGGGAAAGAAGTATATATATTTGCAAATGTATCAGTTTATAATTGCAATTATACAATTAGGTCGCTAAATATTTGGGCAGTTATTTAATTTGTCCAATTACTTTTGAACTCCTGAAATGAAGGGATTGTGTTAAAAAATGCTTTAGTTGCCTCACATTTTTATGCAATCGTTTTGTTTACCCCATTAAATTAAAGGGAACCAGAGAGGAAGCACCCTTGTGTATTTTACCATATATATCAGTAAGAACATTAGAGAAAACACTTACCATGCTCTCTGTTTCCTCCTCACTGCTAAAAGTGTCTGTTAACAGCAGTCACAAGAATCCCAGACTGAGCAATTAAATCTGGCTTTGCTGGGAATGATTATAGCTGAGTCATTATAGCAAAGCCACAAGGGGGCAGGCTTGGGCTTGAAATAACACCACAGAATACATACTTAGCTATAATCTTTCTGTAGCAAAGCTAGACGGAGCAGCCTGACTTCTCGGTCGAGGATTCTTATCAGACGTGATAACAGTCAGGTTACACAGAGAACAATGAAACAAAGGGCAGATTAGGTGTTTACTGTCATGTTCCCACTGATTTATAAGGTAAAATACAAGAGGGTGCTTCATCTCTGGTTCTCTTTAAAGCTGAAAGTCTGCACTTCAACTGCCTCTGAGTTGTTTCATTCAAATTCAAAAAATATTTATGGACCTAACTGTATGTTTATGGTAGCTGTCAATCACAGAACAACAACTAAAGGGCCCTTAAAAACCCAATGCCTCAAAATCAGAGTTTGATGTGCATTGTAATGAGTGAAATAAGGAATTCAATCCCCTATCAAAAGATGACTTAGTACTTGGTAGAAAAAGCCTTGTTGGCAATTACAGAGGTAAGACATTTCTTGTAGTTCTCCACCAGGTTTGCACACATCTCAGGATGGATTTTGGCCCATTCTTCTTGGCAGATCCTCTCCAAGTCAGTAAGGTTTTGAGGCTGATGTCTGGCAAACTCAAACCTTCAGCTCCCTGACAGATTTTCTATTGGATTAGGGTCTGGAGACTGGCTAGACCACTCCAGGAACTGTATGTGCTTCTTCTTCAGCCACTCATTTGTTGCCTTAGCCGTGTGTATTGGGTCACTGTCAAGCTGGAAGACCCATCCATGACCTATCTTCAGTGTTAAGTGATTGACTGCAAATTGTGTGCCACATGGGCATATAAACAATCTGTGGGAGCCAAAGTTTGTCTGAGTTGTAGCAGCTCAAATACTTATTTCACCCAATGACACACAAAACATGTATAACTTTAATGTGCTTATTAATTGTTGGTTGATTTTCTCTTTTCTGTTAAATTAAACAATCATAAAAATTACAAACTTAATTTCTTCGTAAGTGGTCAAACTTATAAATTTAGCAGGGGATCAAAAATAATTTACCCCACTATATTTAAATGACATTGCTGAGCGCTTCCTGAGCACTTTATCCCACCACTTTCATTACAATCATGGTAAAAATCATGTAAAAATCACATAAAAGACACAAAATAAATAAAATAAATATTTTACGTGATTTTTGCAGTGATTTTAATGAAAGGGAATGGGAAAAGGCACTCAGCAAGGGCTCAGCAATCACAAGCGCTCACAAAAGCGCTTACAGTGTGGATCCAGCCTTAAAGAACGAACGCCTGCCACGGCTGGAAGGTGCAATTTGCCATTTCTCTGCCCTTTTCTCCAAATCTAAAAAAGTCCCTTTCTAATCTATTTTCTGGAAATCACACAAACAAAATTTATGGTATTCTATTCTATAAGCTGTCCCAAAGCAAGGTAATAGCACATTGTTTTATAGCCCTTGTGAGCAGGGAGAATTATGATTGTAGTGTCAGGTTTGTGGCCCAACTGTTTAATCCACATTATTGCCTTAAAACAGAAAATTGAAAAACTAACCTCATTAAAAGCACAAGTTCCCCTAAAGAGGTATTTCAGCATTGGGTAAATGCCAGAAAACAGACTATCGCAATTCTACGTGGCCATAAACTTCCTGTATACAGTGTCGGTTTAGACAGTCAGTGTCTGGCTTTCCCTGTTGGGCTCTCAAAGCATTCTGCTAAAATATACAGCAGGGAAAGGGAGGTGCCATAGTCCACAAACAAGAGCTGGGAGTCGCACTGTTATCTCAGATTAGGTGACATTATGCCCATGGGTACAACTGCTGCCCCAACACTCTCAGAGGAACTATTTTATGGATAAGTTAGAAAAAAGGTCCTAATCACTGCTGCGCACCCTTAACATAAGCAGCATTTGCAGGGTTCTCTGCTGGCTCGCTGCTCCTCCACAGGTTCTGGATCAAGTGACCAAACCTTACATAGGAAAATCAAGAATTTGTTGAGCCAGTTTGGTGTATGTAGAATTCCAAGCAAGAAAAACTATACAGCTGCAAGCACGGTATCAGATTTACACATGAACTCTAGTAGACAGGAATACTAGCAGAAGGAGTGAGGATGCTTCTGAAACACTGCTGATAGCATTTTGTCTAGTGATGGACATACATTGCCCCCTTCGCTAGAAAGCACAGTAGCTATATTTTAAATAGACACCAGAAATCACCCATAAGTGTTGCAAATGCAGGACCACCAGTACACCAGAGTCTTTAACCTGAACAATCAGCAACAGGGGCGGAAAGGGGCACATAAACAATCTTTGAAGCAGAAAAAAAAGGCATTCATATACACTACACAAGGACTAAAGTGTTTGTGTAATTGAAAGATTTATTTTAAATTCCCTAATAAAGTCTATTATTCCGTTATTAGCACAAAATAGGTAGGGCGTAAAAAAATGATACCCTTTACTTACAGTATTTATAGGGCAAATAATAGGCATCTGGAGTTCTCCTTATTAACCTTTTCACAACCCTACCCAAGTTGAATTGTCTTGGACAACTCGTGGCAGGGCAGAGGGAGCCAGCTAAACTTAGCTGCGTAATGCAGCCATGCAGAGCGGGTGGCAGGGAGCTGTCATAGTTATCTTTCCAGACGGGTGAGTCAACTTTCATCTCCTCTCCTCCACCCACAGCGGAGCTGCAATGCCAGCATCCTGTCCTGGGTCCTGATAACATTATATGACGTGGTCAGAACTCAAAGGATGGTGTCAGCACTGCCCGATAGTGGAAGAGGGGTCATGGAAGAGTCTCTTCCATGACTCCTCTTCCACCACCAGGTGGCATTGCAATACTGACACCATTCTCTGAGCCACGATCACGTCATATCATGTGATCAGGACCCAGAAGACTCGTCAGGATTACAGCGCTGCGGCAGAGGTGCCTGGCTCTTCTACTGACCACATATGCTATTGCTCCGTTGTTATTGCCTGATGAAGCGGGATCAAACCTGTGAAACGCTTTGCATATTTGGAGTTCATAAATAAAATATATTGACTGTCTTTACTGCAGTCCTTGTGTGTCTACTTAGAGGAGGTAAGTCCACCACTACCTCCTCTATTTACCAAGAATTTGGTTTTTTAAGCTCATTTAGCTTTCTTTGATCCTTTTGGTGCCTCTGTTCTCCTGCATAATATTGAGTCCACCCTGGGTGGAGAGTTGAACCCCCTTTTTCTCACCTACAGAGAGCGACTTCTTATTCCTGAGTGGGGTCAGGAAAATCTCCCCATCTGCTTTTACAGTGGTTGCCTAAGGGTAACCCTGGTTTGTGAGTATTAATATTTACTCTGTCTAGTAACCATTTACCAGTACTTATTACACTATTGGGGCTCTTGGTGTTCCTTGTTTTTAGCAGGTGAAGGAGAGGAAGAGAAGATCCATCGGTCCAAACAGGTAACTATGACAGCTCCCCTCGGTCTGCTCTGCAGAGCCTGCCAGGATGGGGAAGGCACACTTCCCCAGTGGCATGAAAAGTTTGGCCCTGCAGCCACATATAGTTTTACTGTTAAAAGGTGAAAGGGAGCTCCCGGATATGATAACTCTGCCCAATGCCTATCCACGCATACAAGGGGGTAGTAACTCCTACCCATAATGCATATAGGTGAGGACAAGCCAGGACTGTGTAGGAGAGGGTACACATGTACCAAGTGGGCTGCTATAGGCAAGAATGGCAGAACCCCACATGAGTCGGCTCGGCCATCCTGGCTATACCAGCCTGCATTGGGGAAAAGGTGCTAAAATGTCTTGGGAGGAGGGAGGCTACTTTTTTATGAATGTAATAATTATGGTATAGCTACAGTACAATGGTGGAGCTGGACAGCATAGGGCTCTGCCATTGTAAACAATACTATTGTGCACCACATGAGGGGACCTTGCAGACGAGGGGCAGAAATATTTCCCCTCTCCTGCAAATCACCTTTCTATGTCAAGGACAAAGGGCTTATCCCTACATTTCTGGTACCCAGGAGTAGGTGGGGAAACTACCCCCAAGCATGTGAGGATAGGTCCTGGAGGGACCTACTATGGAATTTGGAAGACCCCTTTTATAAGGGGACCAGCGGACCCCCTTCCAGGCAAATAGGTATGGAGGATCGCTTTTGACCCTCTACCTATGTCTTATAAAGTTAAACAAAAACAAACAAAAAAATATACACACACACACATACTTTATGGGAAAAAACATAACTTTGCTTCATCTGCATCTCCTTCGCTGCAAGTGTCACTAAAGCACTGGGCATCACCTGCCATACCTAAGTCAGGCTCCTTGGTACTGTCACTTCACCCCAACAGCAGCACTAAGCAACTGGCACCACTGATGAAGCGGTAACTTTCCACTGCTCTTCTATGTACTCTGAAGTTTAAAGAGACACTGAAGCGAAAAAAAAATTATGATATTATGATTTGTATGTGTAGCACAGCTAAGAAATAAAACATTAAGATCAGATACATCAGTGTAATTGTTTCCAGTACAGGAAGAGTTAAGAAACTCCAGTTGTTATCTCTATGCAAAAAAGCCATTAATCTCTACGACTTTGAGGGCTGTCTTCTGACTTTTATTATCTCAACTGTAAGTGAACAGTTTTCTTTTATTTGCCAGAGGAGAGGTCATTAGTTCACAGACTGCTCTGAAAGACTCATTTTGAATGCAGAGTGTTGTGTAATCTGCACATATTAGAGAATGACGCAATGTTAGAAAACACACTATATACCTGAAAATAAAAATGAAAATATTTTCTTTGCTGCTAATCTAATTATTCATAGTACACAACCAATTCATTATATCATATTTTTTTTTCCGCTTCAGTGTCTCTTTAAGCACCAACAAAAAAGCATCTTCAAACTTCTGCCGGGGTTCCCCGTTAGTCCACTAAACTGGCTAATGGGAATCCTTCTCAGGGCGGCTCCTCATTGATCCTATGAGAAGCCCTGGAGTGACGTTTGGAGTTGCTTTTTTTTTTTTTCAGTGGGACTCCTATTTCACAGTACATAGAACAGCAATGGAGAGCAGTGACTATGGTACATCGTGGTCTGTTTGGATGGATGTGGCTGCAGCCAGAAGCAATAGCGCCAAGGGAATCTGGCTTAGGTGCAGCAGATGACGGGCTGCTCGGCACTGTAGCGATGATAGACGTCAGGAAGTTGTCAGGGTGATCGGCACTGTAAGTAGTGGAGATGTGACAGTTTGACATTGGAGCGAGGTAGCAGTGGTGTAATGTGGAAAGACTTACAGCACAAAACCTCACTCTGACATTGCCCGCCAGCTACTAGCAATGCTCAGGCAAATGACTCTTAGTCACGTGAAAGGAGCTCTTCTCACCCAAGTAAACCCAGAAATTGAATTTGGTCAGGTAAAAAACACTCACATTCAAGCAAGATTATTTTAACCCGGAATTGCAGTGGCCCACTGTTTATTGGCAAAAAAATATTTTTAGTATATATTATGATATGAAAGTTCTTTATACTATCAGGGCCGGCACTACAACTATGGTAAGGTTGGCAATAGTCCCAGGCCTCATAGCCCAGGGGGGCCCCCCAAGCTTGTCCCATCTTCACCCATTCAAAAATGTAACTCATCCGGCCAGGGCTACTGGATACTGCGGCTGTTGGTTGGGGAAGCAGCGGCAGGCAGGGGAAGGGCCTCCTCGTGAACACCCCCCCCCCTCGCCTGCCCATATGCAGAGTGATGCAAGTGGAAGCGACAGTGAAATTCACCTGTCAGCGCTGCCAAAACCTCTGCAAGTCTTCTCCCCATCACACACTTCTGTGTCTCCTCTCTGATGCCCTCTATTGGCACCTCTTGTTATTGCACCTCTGGGGGAGTCAGATAGGAGATATGGAACTGTGTGATTGGAGAAGACTTGGGGAGAGACTTGAAGAAGTTCCTGCCAGAGCTGACAGGTGTGTTTTACTGTCGCTTCCGCTCTGCAAATGGGGGGGGGGGGGACTACCTTAAAATGAGGACATCTGGCCATCTATACTTGGGGTAGACTACATAATACTGGGGGGCACATCTGGCTATCTGTACTGGGGATAGGCTACCTAATCCTTGGAGGCACCTCTGGCTATCTGTACTGGGGGGAGGCTACCTAGTCTTTGGGGGCACATCTGGCTATATAAACTGGGTGAGCTACGTAATCCTTGGTGGCACAACTGGCTATACAGGAGAGAGGCTAATTCTGGGGGACACATTTGGTTATATATAAGTGGGGGCTACCTAATCCTGGGGGACACATCAGGCTATCTATACAGGGATGGCTTCCTAATCCTTGGGGGCATATGTGGCTATCTACACTGGGGGGGGGGGGGGGGGAGTATCTATGGCAGCGCAGTGATGGAAGTTGTCGGGGGAGGGGTGGTTGGGAGGGCCCCCTAAGTTACCTTTGCCCTGGGGCCCCATTGAAGCTAGAACTGGCCCTGTTTACTATATATGCAAGTATTAACAATGGTGATAAATGTCTGCTAAAATCAGTCAAAATCCATATGGACTGAATTTTTGCTTTCGTGAGAAAAGTTTTAGAGCTAATTTAGCTACATTTTGTGCTAGTCAGAGACCAGCTGGGTAAGTTTTACTTTCTATGCCATATTTTTTGCCAAACACTGAAATGAGCAGCTGTGCTTATCCACTGAGAGAGGCAATAAAACGGCAGGTGAGTACCTAAATACACAAGACTGAACATGTGGACTTGATTGGGAACAGAAATGCTGCTTATCCTACTGCTGCTTGAGCACAATACCTACAGCATATTTTTCTTTATTTGCATTTCTATTTGGGCAAAAAGCATAAACTATGTTGACAGGCCAGCTGTTCTAAAGCCCAATTTCAGGCAATGTCTCTATATCCATTTAATAGAACATTATTTTATGTGAATTATACTGTGTATAAAAAAGTGTTCGCAAAATAAATTATGAAAATACCTGTTACACCAATACATAGCTCCTAAATTCCTCCTCAGCAACTGCCAGCTGCCTACTTACATACCTACACATATACACAGTCAGTCAGTCAGTCAGTCAGACAACAGGGGGACATGACTTCAGCTGATAGAGCAATCAATCTCTCCCCTGTATGTCCAGCCTAAAGCCTCATCTACACGGTACAATTTTCCATCAGATAGACGGATCTATTAGATATATTTAATAAGAAATTGCATCATGTGTAGACGTCCAAACGGTTTCAGATCAATTTTGCGATAGATTTTGCTTTGATAAGTACCCAAAATCTATTGCAAAATCTAACACAATCCGATTGGACCGGTTGGAAATTATCTAATAGATCCATCTAATATATCCAATCTGAGGGAAAATTGTACCGTGCGTATGAGGCTAAACAGAGAGCGTTTCCGGCTGTGAGCAGGCAGTAGCCGTTCACTGAGGATCTACTGACTAGCGCAGGTAGCTTTCTTAACTACATTCAATATACAATGGTTTTATATAAACTGTATTTAAAATAACATTCTACTTAGCCACTTAAGGACCACGGTGTTAAACTCCCTAGTGACCAGGCTATTTTTGACCAATTAGGCCACTGCAGCTTTAAGTGTCACACAGGTGTCCCCAGTACAGCGCTGCCGTAGATCACAGCTCTGCACACAGTAAACAGACGTCGGTTTCGCTGTCTAACAGTCTCCTTGCTGGCGATTGCTGCTGGGAGATTGATAGCGGAGCAGAGCTCCATCACTCAAGCAGAGATGCGTGAACAATCTCCTGCTAAACACGCCCCCAGGACTGCACACTGACGTTAGGCGGTCCTGGGGTTGCCACCGCGTCCACGCCAATTGGCGTGAAGCGGTCATTTAAAGGTTAATGCCAGAAAAAACTCCTGAACTACGACCTTAACAATGCTCACCCTATGAAAGCCATTTCTTATTATTTTAATGTAAAAGCAATAATGCTACCTGATACATGGACAATGCTTGTCTAAACTGCCACTTAAAGAGAACCTGAACTGAAAATAAAAAGTAAAAATAACCATACACAGGTCATACCTCCAATGTAGTCTACTACTCAATCTCTTTCTCCTCTCCTGCATCTTGTTTGTCCACTGTGATCAATGGATTTCTCCTTCCTCCATTTTGAAAATGGCCATTACCCCATAACAGCTTTCTGGTCAGCACACTGTTAAACTGTAATATCACCCACTTGAGCCATAGGGAAACATGGATACCTTGCACATTCAGTTGTAACTGACAGTTGCTAATATATAACTGACAGCAACTGGTATATTTCAGTTCTGACAAAATATTGTCAGAACTGGAAGGGATCACTGTAAGAAGAAAATGGTGAGCCTCTGAGAGGAACTGACGGTGAGGTTAGTATGTAATAATCATTTGCAACTACATCATGTGTTTATTTTAAATAATTTTCTTCACTTCAGGTTACCTGTAAATCGAAATTCTAGGTACTGCAATATTTCATCTTAATTCACAGCCTATGATTTAAATGATGGTTAGCTAATTGTAACTGCAATCATAACACAATGGCACAAGGATTATTGTGGAAAAGCTAAAATCCAAAAATCTCTTTTTATATATCATTATTTTTGCTCCATTTTGTAAGTGACCAGTGCTGCCACTGTCACTCCCACCCATGTGTGACACGGCATGTACCGTTGCAAAGATATTACAATTACAATCACTTGTTTTATCCAGGAGGGTATCCCTTATCATGATAACTATGAGTAAATATACTTATGATATTCATAAGAACAAAATGTAAAATTACATTATAATTGATAGCCAATAATTTAATTTAGTAATAAGAAAAAAATGCAAAGCTTTCCTTACAAGCAGGCCTTTAGCACCTACTGGTTACATTATGAAGACATGTAGAACTGTTATGAAACACATCTGTTCTTGCAGACTTCTAGAATGCTGGCACACAGTTATACAATATTTAGTACAGAGACTGTTTTCAGGAAGTATACAATTCTCACTTACCTTTTCTTGTGTGAGTCTTTGGAGATGAATTCCAGATGACAGCATTGTGGCAAACATGGTCAGCATGTACTGTTGCACTTTGGCGATTCCTGTCACTAAAGTGTTTATCACGGACACAAGGCCAACTTTTTCAATAACACTCTGGAAGGCTGTGGGGGCATGATGAGTGATTCTGCACAAAGCCTATATTACCAAGACAATAATTTGTTCAGTAACAATGGTCACTAAAGCCAACACTTATTTACACAAAATTTTAACATTTTGCATTTAGGTTTAAGCCAAAACATCTATGTGCACAGACACTGAGCTAACCTCATAGTGATAAATCAGTGTTTCTCAAACCTGTCCTCGTGACTCCCCAACGGCACATGTTTTGCAGGAAACCTCACCTATGAACCTCAGCTGTCTCAGCTACAGGGAATCCACCTAGCTAAGACACTAATTACCCCACCTGTGCATAGGCAAGGTTGCCTGCAAAACATACACCGTTGGGTTAGCTACTTACAGGAAATTGCACTAATATATGGAACATGATATACTGCAATTTGCAAGTAATGTCTCCCTTTTTTGTGACCGAAATTGAAACACTTCGATCCTGTCCATGCATACAGAGTTCCAGTTAACATTAGGCCCCGTTCACATCACAAACGCGGATGGCCATGCGTGTGGAACGCAACGCATGCGAACGCACGCCATCCGCATTTGTGTGCGTTGCGTGGCTGATCCCATCACTGAAAAGTGAATGGGATAGCCACGCGTTTTTACAAAAAATGCGTGCAGCATGCGTTCCCGGACCGCACAGGTCCGAAACGCATGCAGTGTGAACATCAGACAGTGCACTCTATGCACTGTCTGATGTCATGCGTGTCTGCCTCCTGCACGCGTTTCCAAAACGCGGCTGGAAACGCGTGCAGTGTGAACGGGGCCTAAAAAGTACCCTTATTTTCCAGCGTATAAGACAGCTGGGAGTATAAGACGACCCCCAACTTTTCCAGTTAAACTCTACATTAAACACATAAACTAGTATTGAAATACACTATTCAAAGCTAACAATGGTTGTCAAGCATTATGTAGTGGTCTATAGCTATTCAGTGGTCTATAGCCATTCATCAGATTTTGACTAATGCCTGTCAGATACAAACTACAGTGCCTTTTAGATATTTGTAAAGTGGCTATAAGATTTGTCATTTCATTTTTAATTTGGGGCCATTTGCTGTATACTCAACTATCAACCACAGTACAGCCATGATTACAATTCACAGGGTGTTTGTAAGGCTCTACATTGATGTGTTTTGGTGTAGTTGAGGGGTGTTAGATGTTGCATGAACATTTTTGAGTCATGTGTCAATCACAGTAGTTCACTAAAGAGGAACTGTCGCGAAAATCTTAAAATTTAAAATGCATACAAATAAGAAGTACATTTCTCCTAGAGTAAAATGAGCCATAAATTACTTCTCTCCTATGTTGCTGTTACTTACAGCAGGTAGTAGAAATCTCACATTACCGACAGGTTTTGGGCTAGTCCATCTCTCCATAGGAGATTCTCAGCATGGCCTTTATTCTTTCTAAAGACATTCCTTGAAAATGATGAATACACAGATGCTGGCCAGCCTCCCTGCTCGCTGCACACTATTTTGGCAGTTGGACGGAGCAACTGCCATTCACTAAGTGCTTTTAAAAATAAAGAAAACCCTGAGAACTCCCCTATGAGAACATGAGCTAGTCCAAAATCTGTCGGTAATGTCAGATTTCTAATACTTACTGTAACTGACAGTAACATAGGAGAAAAGTAGTTTATGACAATTTGTGTAATAGATGATATTGCGCTCCACCTTCTACTTTAACAGTCTCTTTATACCGGATCGCAACACCCCAATACTGTCACCTATATTCAATTCAAAGAGAGTCCGTGCTCAAAACGGTATCCTGTGGCGATCTTTCTGATAAGACAGTTCAACCTCCAGAGGTCCTATACGTGTCAATCAGCAGTAGTGGTCAAATCAACCTCAGTCTCAGACGAGATGTGCATAAATGGAAACTCAAAAACACATAAAGACCACATATAGTGTAGTAGTTTTTTTTTTTTTAGTTCCCAACTTGCACCACCACCTTCTCCTACTTCAGAAAATATGTGCTCAAATGGCGGTATAATGCACCCACCAGATCAAGTAGCTGTTCAATCACAAACAGCAAGGTAAGCCTTCATATAAACCCATTCGATCACAGCCTCTTCATATCACCTCCTGATTCCTTCTCATCTCATTGGGGTACATGTAAGAAAACAGACAACAGCAAAATCTGGTGCAGTATCTCAGAGAGAGTGATGTGGAGCTTCTGTGACCAACCTAATATATACAAAAAGCTTGTCTGCTGTTTGTGACTGAGCAGCCACTATATCTGGTGAGCGTACTGCATCTCTAGGTTTGATCTACCACAGGTGGAAGGACACTGGCACTAGAGTGTAAAGTGAAATTCACTGAGGCTGTGTTCACACTAGTAAAGGGTGGAGGTGAATTCAATCTCTGAGACACTACACCAGATTTTGCTGTAGTCTGTTTTCTTACATGTATCCCGATGAGATGAGATGAGAAGGAATCAGGAGGTGATATGAAGAGGCTGTGATCGAATGGGTTTATATGAAGGCTTACCTTGCTGTTTGTGATTGAACAGCTACTTGATCTGGTGAGCACATTATACCGCCATTTGAGCACATATTCTTTGAAGTAGGAGAAGGCGGTGGTGCAAGTTGGGAACGAAAAAAAAAATACTACACTATATGTGGTCTTTATGTGTTTTTGTGTTTCCATTTATGCACATCTCGTCTGAGGCTGAGGTTGATTTGACCACTACTGCTGATTGACGTGTATAGGACCTCTGGGGGTTGAACTGTCTTCTCAGAAAGATCGCCACAGGATACCGTTTTGAGCGCGGACACTCTTTGAATTGAATAAAAGTAATTTATGGCTCATTTTACTCTGGGAGAAATGTACTTCTTATTTGTATGGGTTTTAAATTTTAAGATTTTCTCGACCTCTAATGCATATAGCCCACAAACACAACTTGTCGGTTGGCTCTAGTTTGCATACATGTGCTGCTTTGGGAGTGGCAGTTTATAAGCTGTTCAGCTCTCAGCCACTTGGTAAGTATGCAGTTCAAACATGAAAAAATAAGACCGTAAAGCTCTCTCACAAGTTTCCACTTCACGTTTTCACTCTCATCAGCACAGAACAGGTTAAGTTCAAGTTAATTGTCTCTGACTAACTGATGTTTAACATGATTTTCTTGGCTCACATTTACTGACTTTTTCTGCTTTTAAATAAGGTGACAAAAAGATAAGTGAAAACTCGTTAGCAAAGCTTCATGCATCAGGGCAAATGTTGTAGAACATTCAAGGATATATTGTTCAATACTGCTCTAAACATTGTAGCAGTTGTTTACAATTATGCTGCTTGTATAGAACTTAATTGTGTTATTAATGTTCCTTGACTCCTTTGTTAGTGTCTGGGACATTTATCATTAAAGTGAAACTCCATGCAGTAAAGTTTCAACAGTCTATTGATAAGTACCCTTTGTCTTTGTGGAATGTGTCTAGTTACTTAAAGTGGACCTCTGCTGTAAATTTCAAAGTGGAAAAGAGCCAGAATGAAAATTATTATGACTGTCCCCCCCCCCCCTTTTTTTTTTTTACCCAATACAGCAACGACTGATTACTTCACTAAGCAGCAGGGACGAATTGTGGCTGCTCTGGGATGCAATATACTGTGGCTGGCACGACACTGCTTCTCTCTTCACCTCCCATCTATGTGATAGGCTCACTCAGTAGCATAGGTAGAACCAAACTGCCACGGCGGTTTTACAGAAATGGGGTGTGGCTAACCAACAAAACTTTGATTTTATGGCACAGGTGGTCAGTTTTTAAGCTTTTCTTGCTGCTAGTCTATCTTCTGCTGCCTGTGCTAATAATGTGGAATTTGTTTTTACAGCGGAGGTCCGCTTTACATCTATTTAAGTATCTGAATGATAAAGTTTTATGCAATGCTTTTACTAAGTCTCTTCTAATGACAGATACTTACCTAAGGAGGGGAAGGCTCTGGGTCCAATAGAGCCTTCCCATTCCCCTCACATTCCCCTCGTTCCAGCCCTGGCTCCCCCATTCAAATCTCCCACCGCGGGAAGCTTTGGAAGCTTAAGTGATCCAAAAGATGGGCCACTCCATACTGCGCATGCGCAAGTGAGCGTGCTCGCGCATGAGCAATGCAGAACGGCCTATCTTTGGGAGGGCTCTCGAAGACTTCCAAAAGCCTCCAACATCGGAAGAGAGCAGTCTCTGACCCATCATGTAGAGACTTGCGCAAAAGGTGGATCAGCGCAACACCAGGCCGCCTCCGAATGGCCTACAATCAGAGGTGCGCTGAGCCCCCCCCCCAGGAACTACAAACGCACCTTGAACCCAAACAGAAGCTTTGCATATACACCAAAAGCATGGCTGTTAGGTGGGAGCAGCTGACCAAAAACGAATTAAATTAGTACATAGCAAGGAAATGAACAGCGCTACTTAAAAACAGGCAAGTGCCTACCTGCAAAAGAGTGCAAGCCCCACTTGTGGGATAGAATACACACCGAGCATACACGTGACCTGTCTACCACTGGAGGATGTTGGTTTCCTGTAACAGCTTGCATGCAACCTATTAAGTACTCGTCCCTCCCACTGCGAAGAAGTCAATCCTCCATGGGAGGGGCCTAACACTAACTAAATCCTAACCTATGTATATGCATAGCCTGGGTGCGGCTAATCAAGTAAAATCGAAAATTGGCACAGAACTGCACATTCCACACAGTGGAGCCAGAATACAGCAGCAGGAACATGGCGCCTGTATGATAGGCAAAGACGGAGCTGTTTTGGCTAACTATTGACCTTGTTGCAGCTGCACTCCTGTCTCCCCCACTCTAAAGAGGCTGGACACTGTGTGAGGGTACTGGTACTTGTTTAACTGAGCATGAGGAAAAGTGTGCATGGCGTGCAGGCTGATAAAGGTTACTTTTGTTTTACTTTCGTAAACCTACTGAGCCGTAGCATTTCCTTGATTCAATTTGCATATATAGACTATTGTGATGTGACTCAGTAGGGCTGCTGAAGTGGGGTAGAGACTTTGCAGGAATTAGTTTTTTGTCTTCTATACACTGCAGCCTTTAAGCATATAGCCGTGGCCCTCCAATGGCTCTCGATATCACGTGACATCAGGATCCTACAGAGAATGCTGCTGTATGCTTACAGGCTGCAGTGAATAGAAGACAGGAGGACCTAGCACTGACGGACTAAAGTATTAGTCTTTCGCTGCTCTGCCATTGCATGGATGGATGAGAGAGATGGGGACACCGCCCTCACAAGAGTCTTGGGGGCTATAGTTGCGCTCCTGAGGCCATATGCAATTCACTTTTTCTCCTTAGTTTTCTCCTAGGTGATATTTTCCTAACTTCTCAATAAAATGTTTTTAAAGCCACTGGCAAGCAAGAAAATGCTCAGAGTTATTTTGATATACTCGTTCACCATGTTTCAACGTGGAACAGAGGCGCCAGCAGGATAAAATGTTTTAAAACCTTTTAAAAAGTGCTTGGAGGAAGTGGTGGACTTGCCTCACAAAAGCAGACAGGACATCCTGTTTTCATACAAAATAACACATTTATTTATACGGTACCCCATATAAAAATGCAACGCGTTTCGCAGGTCAAGCCCGCTTCATCAGGCAAAATTGGGGGCTTATAACTTACTACACCATATTGGGCTCTCGGTTTTCCCTTTTATATATCGTTCACCATGTGTTTTGGTACTTTTTTAATTGCAAACTGCCAAAAAGTTATTTTAAAGGGAAGATGAAAAATTATCTCCTAGGAGAAAACTCAGTTGAAAAAGTAAATTGCACATGGCCCCTGCTGTGTACAGTGCCACTGATTCTTCCAGATGCACCGCCAAGAGATCCAGCCAGCCAAATCATCTCATTTAAATGCAGGCGGAGCATATTGTTCTCCTCCTTACTACCCCCTTTTGTTGTTCAAAAGCATACTTAAAATGAAAATGAGAGAAGTGTATGAGATACAGGGGAGACTAAAATGAATGAGGTACAATTTGTGAGGTATGAGTTATAAAAAAATTATGCATAAGAAGTCCCAAGACATAGAAAGGATTATAAGAAGTTTTGGGGTACAAAGAGATCTGGAATAATTATAAATAATATACTGTAAAGAGTCATGAGGTACAGAGCACTGAGGTATAATGATGCATGAGGTACAAAGAGGACAAAAGAAGGATTAATGTCTAATGATATGAGATGTATAGAGCTCCGAGGTAGTTGCACAGCAGCATTCATTAAGGATTATTGCGTTCATCAATTAGTTTTGTGATGCTAGAGTTATATTACTTTTGCAATGCTAATTCATAAAGTTACTGCATTCTTGAATAAGAAAGTTGTATTTCCATGTTCAGTACAGTGGTGTCTGGGTAGTTTGTGGTAATTTACAAAGCTGTCATGGTGACACTTGTTATGCTGGCAGATTAGAACTGCACTGGTTATATACGGAGATATACTAATGGCAGCACACGGCTTACTATAAAAAAATTCCTGCGGTAAGTGAGGTAAATAGACCTTGTGACAGAAGCCACTTACTGCATCCAACAGGTAATTTACGGACCAAAAATACTGAAAGTGATGTTTCCATAGCAGCGCCTCTAATGAATGAACAGATCCAGAAATAGTAAAACCTACAAGTAATTACCACAAGAAATAGCTGATGTAGTTTAATGAATGCTGCCTGAGGTATGAGGTGCAAATAAGATTTTCTCATAACTTTTCACTTCTTATCGTTTCCTCGCTTTCCTTATATACAGTATGTCACTAATATTATAAATGCAAACGTTTAGATGGTTGGATGTTTGTTAATCATGCAACAATGGCTGAACGGATTTGAATGAAATTTGGTATACACATAGTACATTACCTGGGATAACATATGGGACACTTTTTATCCCCATAACCACAAAGTGGGTGGAGACAAATACAAATTTCACTGGGAAAATGTAAACTGCAGCCATTCTTACACTGTTAATGGGAGGGTTCTCAAACTTTGCAGAGTTGGTCACTGGATGACTGGGATTAATATTCAGAGAAGTGGGTGGAGCCTACACAAGCCAATCAAAATTAATCTATTGCTTTTCAAAGAGAATATTTAATTGCTGCCATTCTTGCACTGTTAATGGCACAAGATTCAAACCCGGTACTTGGTCATTGGGTGACTGAGGTTCAAATTCAGAAAAGGGGGTGGAGCCACAAACAGCCAATCAGATTTGTTTCATTTCAATGCAAATTTCTGATGCCAAAGACCATAAAGCTCACAAACTAGGTCATTAACCGGTTCAGCCTCACAGCTATTTTCACCTTAAGGACTGAAGCAATTTTCCCCTGTCAGCGCTGCTCTCATTCATTCGCTAATAGCTTTATCACTACTCATCACACATAAATTATTTAGATCTTGTTTTTTTCACCACAAATTTGGCTTTTGGAGGGTGACATTTGTTGTTAGTAACTACTAAAATGTCTATGTATTTTAAAGAGAAAAACGAGGGAAAAAATGAAAAAATGCACTATTTCTCCAATTCCAGCCTCTATAGTTTTAAAATGAACAACGCTACTGAACATTTTACCCACACATTTTATCTGCCTATCTGTCGTGGTTATCACAAGATTTAAATTATGTCCCTAGTACATAGTATGGTGACAATATATTATTTGGAAATAAAGGTGCATTTTTTCTATGTTGTGTTTTTTGTTTTCTCATTGCACACTACCAATGATTACAAGCCTTTATTTGAAAAAAAAAACAGTAATACATCCTCATGACATACATATTTAAAAAGCGGAGTCCCTAAGGTAACTATTTAAGTATTCACTTTTCAATTCTGTCACTTTTGGTGTTTTTTACAAGTGTATTAGTTTGGTGCAGAGTATGTGAAAATAACAATTGCATTGCTTTTCATTTCATTTGCTGCTAAAACAAAACCACATCACATATGCCTAATCTCTCAAAGACCTCAAATACTATTCTCTTGCTTGTCCCGGTGAAAATGATACCCTATACACATAATCAGATAGCTTCTTGGCCACGCAATACTCTGTTAACCATGAGCAGCACTAATGCATTTTTCAAGGCCATTTTTTGCAACAAAAGTAATACAGTCATTCTTTGTTCGCAAAGCCCCTGGAGTGTCAAAACATTTGAAACAGGTCACAAATGTCACCATTCTGAAAACTAGAGACCCAGGCCTACTGAGATATACATATTTTGAAACAATTGGACTTCTGCGGTTTTGCTAAAATTGAATCATAACTTGGAAAATGGTATTTTTTTACATCTTTTTTCACTTTGGCACAAAAAAACAAACACTTAACATAGTTCTTGTCTCTCAAAGACCCCAAATACTATTCTCTTGCTTGTCCCGGTGAAAATGATACCCTATACACATAATCAGATAGCTTCTTGGCCACGCAATACTCTGTTAACCATGAGCAGCACTAATGCATTTTTCAAGGCCATTTTTTGCAACAAAAGTAATACAGTCATTCTTTGTTCGCAAAGCCCCTGGAGTGTCAAAACATTTGAAACAGGTCACAAATGTCACCATTCTGAAAACTAGAGACCCAGGCCTACTGAGATATACATATTTTGAAACAATTGGACTTCTGCGGTTTTGCTAAAATTGAATCATAACTTGGAAAATGGTATTTTTTTACATCTTTTTTCACTTTGGCACAAAAAAAACAAACACTTAACATAGTTCTTGTCTCTCAAAGACCCCAAATACTATTCTCTTGCTTGTCCCGGTGAAAATGATACCCTATACACATAATCAGATAGCTTCTTGGCCACGCAATACTCTGTTAACCATGAGCAGCACTAATGCATTTTTCAAGGCCATTTTTTGCAACAAAAGTAATACAGTCATTCTTTGTTCGCAAAGCCCCTGGAGTGTCAGAACATTTGAAACAGGTCACAAATGTCACCATTCTGAAAACTAGAGACCCAGGCCTACTGAGATACACATATTTTGAAACAATTGGACTTCTGTGGTTTTGCTAAAATTGAATCATAACTTGGAAAATGATATTTTTTACATATTTTTTTCACTTTGGCACTAGAATAAAATCTGATGACTTAGGCCTCAGTCCTAAAACACACCAACATTTTTTCTACAGCTCATCACGGTTAAAATGATACAACATATGCCTTACTTAGTAACAAATGGTTGGGTGCAGCAATCAGTTATACCCAATGTGCACTATTTTTTTTGCACTAATTGTTGCAGAGCTATTGTTTGTTTGCATATTCCCAGGAGAGATTGGAATCAAACAAAGACCGCACATGACACCATCATAGAAGGCTAACAACCAGGGCTATTCATCAGTAGGTATTTTGTGAGCTACCTTCTCAAAGGAACACTGCAAAAGGAATTCTCACATTGTCCTGGTTATAACAAATCCAAAATGTGGCTAATTTGAATATATCACTTCTCTTCACAGTGATAACAAATACATTGGAACTTACCATTGGATGTCTTGCAGAATTAGAGAAAAGCCAGAGGCCATAAGTCAGGGGTCAAGCAGATCCAAGAGTCAGAAGATGGGAGCAGCAGGGTCCAAAGTTCAATTTTGAACTTTGTTTGTGTTTTCTTTTTCCTCAAAAAATTCAGTTTCCTCCAACACCCCAAAAACATAGGGGTATGCCAAATGTGAGCTCCTTTGAGGGTCTGTAAGTTACATGAATATATAGGAAAGGGGAAAATGCCAGTCATATATGTCCAGGTAAAGAAAAAAAAAACACAAAAAAAAAGAAAAAAAAACACAAAAAAAAGGAAAAAAAAGAAATTAGTAATCTGCAAGTGTGTGGTATGCCCTAAAGCACTTGATAACACACAGTGCAGGGGCTGACGGGCAATCTGGGCAAAAATACCGTGACTCACACCGTCTCTTGTGTTTCACACACACTCTGCATCTTCTCAGGGGGGCTTTTTTCACTTCATTGGGGGGAATTAGTTCAGGGAAATGTCTCTCCCTCAGTCTAATTGAGTTCTCCAAATGGATAGGATCCTGTTGTGCAATTTGGCCAGGGGAATACATTAGGGACTTGTGGACTTGAATCTGGAAGTCAAGAAAGGTCATCTGTTGGCTTGTTGGTGTTGTGGCTGTTTTTAGATAGACCACAAATGCATTGTGCATGGTCATCTGCAACAAGAAGAATGTTATTTTTTTGTACCATGCTTTCCTTCTTCTTCTTAATAAATAAGGCGCCAAGACTTGGTCTGATAAGTCCACTGCTCCCATATTTTTATTGTAGGCGACTATGGCCTCTGGCTTTGTACGCTGTTCCGTTCTGGATGTGGCAAGAACTGTGGCCTCAGTGTGGATGGTAGATAGCATCATCACCTCCCGCTTGTCGTGGAACTTTATTGCCAGGAG